>NC_060267.1:134357994-134584460 GCF_021613505.1 Equus quagga
TGTGTGTGTGTGTGTGTGTGTGTGTGTGTGTGTGTGTGTGTGTGTGTACAATTTGTGTGCGTCTCAGTGCATTTGTTACCATGGATGCATGTACCAGATGTGTCCATATGGCTTGTATGGGTTTGTGCCTGGGTGAGGAGTAGGCCTTGACCTTTCACACACTCCCACAAGGGAAGCTGGGGAAAACCTGGGACAGGGCCCTCCAAGTGGCATGGGGAGAGTCACCAATCTCTCCTTGACCTCTGGTCTCCCTGCCATTTTCCACTCTGATCTCCTGAGTCTGCCCCAGGCAGGGTTAGAAGGTCCCCACTCCAGGCTGGAGGCAGAAAAGAGGGTCCAGATATAGGGTTTGTTGGGGAGGATCCTGGCACTGGAGACTCCAGGCCAGCTCACCCCACCACAACCTTCTCCAGCCCACAGCATCAGCCCCATCCCCCAAGGGCCAGATTTCCTCCTTACACAGACTCGTGGATAAGCAGTGGCCAGGAGCCAGGTGTTCTGACCCTATCTGGGCCTCAGTATCCCCTTCTTGTCCCTAGCTGGGGAGGGCTGCCTGGCCTGAGGGGAAGGCCCAGGCCGCTTGCCCAGAAAGCCTGCGGTTTGGCCATCAGTCACTCCTCCCACCACACCAGGATCCCTTGCCTGGGGCCACCATCATCGACCTGCCTGACCACCTGGATCTCAACTCACGGTTGTGGCCACTTGGTGGCTGGACAGCCTTGAGAGGATTTCCCTGGCTCCACCCCACAGGACCAGAAAAGGCAGGGGCCTGGATCAGGGCCAGCCTCCCACCAGGTGGGCCAGCCTCTCTCTAGGAGGAGCTGGAGGGGTGGCTTTTTGACTCAGTCCCATGGAAAGGAACAGCTGCCTGGCCTGCCCCTTCCTTCCCCTTTTTCTAGTCATTGTTGCTGCTTCCTACTGGGAAAGGATCAGAAGTAGGGTTCCTCCTCCCTCCACCAGGCTGACAGGTCCTGTGGCCAGGGCCATGCCCCACTCCCTCATTTCCTATATGGTGAGACAGGCCTGCCTAGGGGATCACCGGGGACGGGGCCACCCCCAGCCCGCCTTCTGCCTGTGAGCAGCCAATTCCTTCCCTTTTCTGGTCTAGGGAGGTTGCAGGAGAGATCACCCTGGATGCCCAGTGCCAGCCCTGTCCTGGCCATAGGTGTGGATTTGCTGACCTCAGAGCAGGGCAGGGGAGGGACCTGTAACCTGAGGCCTACCAGGGCTGAGGTGGGCAAGGCAGCAGGAGCGGGGGGCGGGGGGGGGGGGGGGGGATGGAGGTTTGGGGAGAGAGGCCCAGGTGTCCCAGGCCTGGCCTCTGGATTATTGATGGTGGCTGAGGAGGCATGGAGAGGGATGTCTCTTCTACTACTGGGGTGTCACTTTGTCCTGGTAACACTAGAAGGGATGTGTCAGCCTCTACCTTGGGGGAGCTTCTTGGATTTCCCTCTCAGAAGGTCTGAGCAGGAGGAAGGGGCAGCTTAGCGCACCCTGCCCCTCCATTGTTAGAGTAATAATAATTAATTATTATTATTAGTAGAGGCCCCCATTACCGAGCACTTTCTCCCATTTACTCCTCACACAGCCCTCTGCAGTTTGGGAGTCTTGGCTCCATGTTATGGATAAGTTTGAGGTTCAGCGAGGTCAGAGGTCACACGCAGCTATGGGAAAGGTGGAGCCCCAGAGGCCAGGCTGTTCAGCAGGGACCTGCTTGGGGGTCTGCTCATGGGTAGCTCTGTCCTGGGATAGTGGGGCTGTGTCTCCTGCCATGCTGCTGTGAGCCCTGGGGGCCTGCTGGGCTCAGTTGGCCACCCAGCAGCCTTGGAGGGTAGTACACAGCCTGAAGTCTCGGGTTTAGGGTCACCCTGCATGAGGGGCACCTGAGGACATGAACAGAGTTTGTTTTCCTAAAGGCCCCCCCGCCCCTGAGCTGCGCAGTCTGGGCCCTATAAATATTCTCTGACCTCAGCCCTCCAGCTGTGTTCCTGCAGAATCCTCCTGACCCTGGGGCAGCCTCAAGGTCATGCTGGCCTGGCCCTACATACCTAGAGACCCAAGTAGGGCCCTTCCCCGCTTGGACCTTGGTTTTCCCCTTGGAACCACTTGTGGATCTGTGACTTCCCATGGTTCCTGGCTCTGGTCGTGATCCTCACCTCTGCACTCGGGTCCTTGGTTATTGGCTGTCACCTTCCAGCTCTGTGGCTCAAGGACCAAGATAGGGCCTGTTTGGAAGAGTTCCTGAGAGCCACTCCTCTTCCAGGAAGACTTCCTGACTGCCTGGGGGTTGGGGGTTTGTTGCCCCCTGGCAGGGCAGTGCCAGGGCTAGACTAGCTCCTCAGGGCCTCTCAGCGTTAGGCAACCTGACTGTAGGCTGGGGCTGGGTATGCACGCATGGGTGTCACTGTGGGCCAGTGTACTTCTGGGTGTACTTTGTACATCTTCCTGCCTGCACATATGTCTTAGGTACGCTCTGCGTTTGCCCGTCTGTGTGTTTGTGAGCACCCTGGGACTGTATCCCCATGTGTGTTTGCATGTCTAAGTGTGTGTGTCTGTTTATGTTTGGCCAGCAGAGTGTGTGTTCATGAACGAGGGTGTTTGCATTTCTCCTCCTCTCTCTGACACATTCACGTGTTTATGTGTTACATTCACACATGCTGGACTGAGTATGTACCCGTTGGCATGTGCAGCGTGCAATGCATGCATGCATGTGTGCGTGTGTTAATGGACATAGTGGTCAGTGCATATTGGGAGCGTTTGTTCATGTATTTCTGTGCCTGTAGATATGACAGTGCTGAGAGTGGCCCAGGCCAGCCCAGTGCCAGGCCTTCCTGAAGGGCAGGGGACAGGCAGGAGCCGTTCACTCTGGCTGGCCTGGCCTGCCCCAGAGCCTGCCCCATCCTTGGGTGGGCTGTCTCATCCACACCCACCCCGTCACCAAAGCTATCCCAGCCAGCAGGCCAACCGCCTGCCACCTCTCCTGGCTAAATTTGGGAGCTTGTGTTCAGCAGTCTCAGGTTCCCAGTCACATGGGGGACTGTATTTAACCCGGCTCCCAGCTCTGCCACCAGACCCCACAGGACGGAGCAGGCCCTGCACGTGTCCCTTCCCACCCTGCTCATTCTGCCTGTTCATCCTCCACCATGTTTCTTGTTCTTGTAGCCACTGAGGAGCTGAAGGAATTCTTTGCCAAGGCACGGGCTGGCTCTATCCGGCTCATCAAAGTCGTCATTGAGGACGGTGAGTGCCCCCTATGGGCTAGGGCATAGGCTGGGGGCTGGACCTAGCTGCTTCTCTAGGAGGTGTGGAGACCTTGGCCTCCAGCCCCCTCAGGACCTCAATTTCCCTATCTGGGAAAGGAAGGTGGCTTGTAGGAGAGTGTTGGAGGTAGGTGTGATCATTACTCCTGTTATATGGAGCAGGAAACTGAAGCTAGGGGCATAGCAAGGAGAACCCTGCCCAGGGGTCCTGCCCAGCCTTCCCGGGGCTATGTAGGAATTAGACGAGCCTAGTCAGGACACTGGGCCAGGCTGGGCAGGGGACAGGAGATAAGTGAGGCTGGGCACTGTCTCATGTGGCTAGTGCCACTCACCTCCATCTGTGGTCGGCAGGCCTGGCCCGGGTTGAGCACTGGCCAAGGAGAGACCTAAGGAGAAGCCGAGGCCCTGTCCTTGGGAAGTGCCCCCACGACGGGGAGAAGGGACTCATGTCCAGGTCGCGTTGAGAGCAGGACCAGGGGATTCCAGGCTTGGCTGGGCCTTGGTCTGGACCCTCAGGACCTAGGGCTTATGCAGGGGGAGCTGCTAGGAGTATAGGAGTTGGGGGGGGCGGTGAGTTTGAGCTTAGGCCTGAAGTGGGGAGGGTTTGAGGAGGCAGAGACTTATACTGAGGCTTGGAGGGGCCAGGAGTGGAGGATCCCTCACCCTTCCATGCTAAAGGTCCATCCCTGGAGGTGAGGGCTACAGACTCTGGGGATGGGGGTGGGCTGGGTCTCCTACAGGCCCTCCCAGCCCTTCTTGGAAGCCATGCAGTAGTGGGCCCTTTGGGGGTCTCCCTGATGGGCTTGGTGCCCAGCTGACTTTTCACACATTGAATCGGCTCAGAGCAGGGTCTGCCCAGACCCAAAATTCACCCCAGGCTTTTGGGTCAGAGCTGTGCTGGGCTTTGTCCGGGATCCCCAAATTCAGATTCCCTCAGAAGCTGGGTTGGGGTCATTGTGGTAGGTCAGGAGTGAAGGTTTCCTGGGTGGCAGGCCACAGCCTCCAAAGAGAGAGACTCCTTGACCCTAGTCCTCAGCCCTCCCTGTCGCCTCCCAGACAAGATGTCCCTACAGATGTTTAGCCAGAGGAATCTCTAGGTGGGCTCCTATCTCCATTCTGCATTACAGTTGTTGGGGTGCCTGGAAGTGCCCAGGGGGGTCCAGGCCCCCTGATAGACAGCCACTGCCCATCTCCAACTGTGTGTGGCTTGAACTCCTGATTTTTCTAGAGAAACCGTGATTTCTACTTCTTATGTGAAACTTCCAAGTTTGAAAATGTTGGCAACAAATTAAACAATGTTGACAGTGCTTTGGGGGCCAACTCAGCCTGTGAGTGCTTGTTTTCAAGCTCAGTGCCCTCGGAGTTCTGGGAGGGCAGGTGAGGAGGTCAAGGCCCACAGAAAGGCAGCTGGGCTGGTGGGCCTGGCATGTTGGGGCTACTGGACAGCTGGGCCCCTTTCCCCCATCAGGAGGGCCTGGTGGTCACGTGCCAAGACCCCATGGCCAAGTGGTAATTGTCCCCTTGCCCTAGTTCTTCCTCCAGCCTGGGCCTGTGGCCTGGTAGGTGAAATATATGTCTGGCCTCGATGTAGCTTTCAGCCATACTGTACCAGCCAGGGAAGTGGTAGGCCTTTTGGTCCCTGGCATTAAGAAGCTGGCTGCTTTTGCTTTGTTACTTTTTGGGGAGGGGACTACAGCTGTTGGGTGGCAGCAGGGCACTTAGTTGTACAGTGTCTGGTGGGAGCCCCTGTCTCCCTCTTTCTCACATACTTTTGCTCCTGCAGGTCCCTGTGGCCTGAGGCTGTGACCCCACCTCCCTGAGCACATTTGTTCAGAGAAGGGTCTTCTAGGGGTTCTATTGGAGCCCCAGGCTGAGGGAGGAGGGGAGCAGGAGGTGGCATAGTGGGTCCGTATGCTGAGCAGCTGTGCTAGTAGGGTGGGGTCTGAGTGTGTGGGTATATGTGGAGGGCCGCATTGTTGGTGATGGTGGGCACATGGCTATGTGTCCTCATGTGGTTGTCTGTGTTGGGTCATCTGTGGGCATATTCTTGCAGCCATTTCTGTGCATATGTGTGTGTGCATGTGTAGTGGGAGCAGCTTCTAGCTGACAGCTTTGTGCCCTCATTAGTTCACTCACTCACTGATTCAGCCACACAGCCTTGTCCCTCAGGGACTTGGGGGCTCCAGGGGAAGCTAGCAAGTCTGGACCACAACCAGAGGCTAGAGATCTACAGTCAGAGGTGGGTGTGGGAGATGGCTACTGCTTGGCTCACCCGGCCTCTGCCCCCAGAGCAGCTTGTGCTGGGTGCCTCACGGGAGCTGGCGGGCTGCTGGGACCAGGACTATGACAGGGCTGTGCTGCCGCTGCTGGATGCCCAGCAGCCCTGCTACCTGCTCTACCGCCTGGACTCGCAGAACGCCCAGGGCTTCGAGTGGCTCTTCCTCGCCTGGTCACCTGATAATTCCCCTGTAAGTCCTAGGGACCCCTGCCCAACCCCAAGATCGGGGGTGGGGGGATGGAAGCTGGGTCTGAGACAGGTAATATGGCCCTGCCCTGGGGAGTCTGAGGGGAGAGACATCAGGTCCTGCCCAAGAGAGTCTGAGAGAGGGACAAGGCCCTGTGCTTGGAGCCTGGGCTCTCTCAGCCCTCCCGGTCCCATCAGCCTGGCTCTGGGAGGCAGAGGTTGCGCTGGGTTAGGGCTCCCCCTGCTGTCCGAGCTGCCCTACTGTATCCTGTCCTCTGTGCTATGCCCTCTGCTGGGTGCATGGCCACGATGATGAGATGATCAGGTCCCTGTCTAGAGGCTTCTGCCTGCTCCTGGAGAGGCAGCCCTGCCCGGAGGGGTCTCATGGCTTGGCCCCTGCCCTTCAGGTGCGACTGAAGATGCTGTATGCAGCCACACGAGCCACAGTGAAGAAGGAGTTTGGGGGCGGCCACATCAAGGATGAGCTCTTTGGGACTGTGAAGGTAACCGCCCCAGGCCAGAACCCACCAGGCCGGGATCATGGGCCCACAGTGGGTGGGATGTTATGCAGGGTCACAGAGCAAGTGGGTGCCAGGCTTCAGGATGAGTGGAGAGGGCTGGGAGAGTCCAGTGGCTGCAAACTGGGGTGCTCTGTGGGCTTCTACACGCACCCCTGAGATGCCCATTTATGCCTCTGCATCCACCGGCCAGGATGACCTCTCCTTTGCTGGGTACCAGAAGCACCTGTCGTCCTGTGCGGCACCTGCCCCGCTGACCTCGGCCGAGAGAGAGCTTCAGCAGATCCGTATTAATGAGGTGGGTCTGCCCAACAGGGTGAGAAGTGGCAGCCCGAGGACCTTGAGGTCACATCAGGCCCAGTTGGCTGAGCCTATGCTCTCCAGGTAGGCTACACCCTGGTTTGGGCAGGTGAGGGCCTCATTTACTGTTCACCTGCCCCCAGGTAAAGACAGAGATCAGTGTGGAGAGCAAGCACCAGACCCTACAGGGCCTCGCCTTCCCACTGCAGCCTGAGGCCCAGCGGGCACTTCAGCAGCTCAAGCAGAAGATGATCAACTACATCCAGCTGGTGGGTGCCCGTTCCCTGCCCCAGGCACACACATGGGCGCATTGTGCCACCCCTGCTCCTGCTCATACGCATGTACAGCTGCGCGCACGCACACACCCCAGCTCACCTGGGTACTTGTGGGAACACACTGTCCACCCCGCCCCCATCCCTACCTAGTCCCATTTTGTGTGCAGCTGCTGTGTACTGTGGATGCGCTCTGTTTCCCTGCCCTGCCCAGCCCCTGCTTACATGCAGGGGCGTCTAGGAGACACTGTCCCTCATTCTGCTCCACACTCTGTATACGTACTCACCCTGGATTCACTGACCTCTTGGCCCTGAGCTCCTTCCTGTCTCAGACTCCCTCTGCAGTCCCCTGACACCCCCTTTCCCCGGGGAGGGTCCCTCTGCCCCAGTATTCCAGTCAGCCCCCTTTTAAGCAGAATGGTTCCTCCCTTCCAAGGTGTGTCCCCCAGAGGCCTTGCCTCTGAGGATGAGCCGGCCCACTGGTGGTCCCTCCCTGAGGTCAAGGCCCTCCCCACTCTCCTGTCCTCTGCCCTTGGTGGGACTTTCTCCTTTATGGGAGCTTTCAAAGGGGCAGACTAAGGGCTAGGCTGAGGAGTGGCCTCTGCAGAGGGGCCCCCATGGTGGGATGGCCGCTGGGAGGGGAGTCCTGGGAGAGGGAGATCAAAAGCAGGCTCCACCCTAGTTCCTGCTGCCAGTGCATCGCGTTTTGGGAATTGTTGTTTGGGAGGATGGGCCTGGACCTCCCGCACCTGGTGCCCTCACATCTCCCCCTGCACCTTGGCAGAAGCTGGACCTGGAACGGGAGACAATCGAGCTGGTGCACACAGAGCCCACGGATGTGGTCCAGCTGCCCTCGCGGGTGCCCCGAGATGCTGCCCGCTACCACTTCTTCCTCTACAAGCATACCCATGAGGGTGACCCCCTCGAGTCTGTGGGTGAGTGGCCACAGCAGGGCCCCCACTCCTGTGGCAGGCAGGAGCAGGTCTGGCCCACAGCTGGTGGGCCTGCTGCAGGGGGCGTGGGTCAGCAGGTTTCCCAGGCTCACCTCCCCATCCCCCACAGTGTTCATCTACTCAATGCCGGGGTACAAGTGCAGCATCAAAGAGCGCATGCTCTACTCCAGCTGCAAGAGCCGCCTCCTCGACTCTGTGGAGCAGGACTTCCAGCTGGAGATCTCCAAGAAGGTAGGCACCCATTCCCCAGCGCCTCACCTCCCAGGGCCCTGTCGCCCCACCCTCCATGTGGGGCACTGGAGTCCTGAGTCAACGGCAGGGTAGGGATCATCATTGCCCTGTTGGATGGATGGGTAAACAGGCCCAGGGGGAGCATGCATTGCCTGAGGCTGCCCAGCTGACTGGTAGCATGGACAAGTCCTAGCTGGGGCACCCATGTCTCCCTTCCCTGGTCTGGACAGCAGGTAGGCGGTAACCAAGGCATGCAGGACAGCAGGCCCTAGGTTCTGTTCCTGGAGGTGGCATTTCAGTTGGGGATCTGGGAGAAGACCCCAGGGCTGGGGTGTGAGTGATCAAGGGAGTGCCCTAGGAGTGGGGGTGACCAAGGGTAGTATGTGTTGGGGCCCCCCTCCATTGGGGTGACCACTGCCTTGCCCTACACAGATTGAGATTGGCGACGGGGCAGAGCTGACGGCCGAGTTCCTCTATGACGAAGTGCACCCCAAGCAACATGCCTTCAAGCAGGCCTTCGCCAAGCCCAAGGGCCCAGGGGGCAAGCGGGGCCACAAGCGCCTCATCCGTGGCCCCGGCGAGAATGGGGATGACAGCTAGGTGGCGGGCCCTGAGCCAAGCTGGCGTGTGGACTGTGAGGCCACCTACCCTCCACCCCTCTGCTCACGGCCACCTCCCTCCTTCCCAGCCTGGGCTCTGGGAGTGGGGGTTGCCTCTCATGAAGCAGGAAGGCTGGTGACTGAACACTTTTGCAGCTTCCAAGGGCCACTGGGCTGGCATTTTGTGACACCCCCCCTTGCCACTGCTGTCACTGCCTTTCATCTGTGTGCCCAGGGCATCTGGGGACCCTGCCTGGCTAGCTCAAGGGGCTGGATGGGGGCCCTGGCATGAGCCTGGCCCCCAGGGGAACTGCGACTAGGGTCCCAGCACAGCCCAGAAGCCTTTGGCCACAAGGGGTGGGGTCAATCAGGGCTGGGGCAGGGGATCACTGCAGGACAAGATGGTTGAATGCTGTATTTTTTAAAGAATAAAATATTTTTAAATCAACATCTGAGTCTGGCCCTGAGGGACCACTGCTGTCACTGGGCATTGGGAGGCCCTGTGCATATAACTGCCCCGTCCCAGCTCAGGAGGGGCCTGTCGGCCTGCTGGTGGAGCCCCAGCACTCCTGGCCACAGGCATACAGGAGAGTTTGTGTGTGTGAGGGCACAGCCTTACCCAGGTCCCCTTGTTGGCAGGGGCTCGGCCTGAGAGGCAGGCACACCTCTGCTGTGCTATGGGGGATCTGGGTGTATTAGTTACCTGTGGTTGCTGGAATGAAGTGCTACAAACTTAGTGGCTTAAAACAACACATCTCACCGCTGTCTCTCGGGTGTCTGTGTCCCTACCTCCAAGGGCCTGGGTCCCTGCTCCCAGGGACTCTGAGAGTCTCCCTTGGCCTTGGGATTCAGCAGGGGCCAGAGCTTCAGTCTATGCCTCTGAGAGGGGGTGGAAGGCCCCTCCATCCCAGGTGTGCAGGGGTGGAGATGTGTAGAGCCGCTGACTGGGATTCAGCTGCTGAATGGACACTTTCCTTTCTCTTGGGAGCATGTCTTGGTCTGGGGCTCAGAGCAGTTTCCCATCCCTGGAGCCTTTCTCATGGGGCCTAGTAAAGCCTCTAGAATTGTAGGGAGGAGAGCTGGGACCCTGGCCAGGACCCAGAGAAGGAGACCTGTCCTTGTCCACCCCCACCCCCAACAAACACTGGTTCCCAGGTGGGCAGGAAGACAAGGCCATCATCCTCATGCTACCGAACACCTGGGCCTGTGAGCCAGCTGGATGCCTGGCAGCTTGGAGCCTGCCTGCCATGACAGTCACCCAGAGTTGGGCATGGAGAAGCAGGGGTGGCAGATGTCCAGCCCTGCCTCCTCCCAGCAGAAGCCATATTTGTTCATTCATTCAGTCAGTCAGTCAGTCAACCATTGCTTAGAGACACTCTCTTTGTGCCTGCCCAAAGCTGAGTGCTAGAGACTCATTGATTCTATGTGCTGGGTGCTGTGCTAGGCTATGGGGATACAGACAAAATCCCTGCCCTCAGGAAGCTGACATTCCAGCAGGGGAATAAGACAATATGCAATAAACCATGAAAAATCAATGGTATGGTGTGTCAGCAGGTAAACATAGTTATGACAAAGGAAAACAGCAGGTAACGGGGCTCAGGAGTACCAGATCCTGGGTGGGAGGTTTATAAGAAAGTCAGGGAAGGCCTTATTGAGAGGGTGACATATGAGCAGAGACACAAAGGAAGCGATGGAGGGTATATGTGAGTATCTGGGAAAAGAACTTCCAGGCAGAAGGAAGAGTATATTCAAAGGCCCTGGGGCAAGAGAGTACATGGATGCGTTTAAGCCACAGCAAGGAGGGCGGTGTGACTAGGGACCCATCAGGGAGCCAGTGGAAGGGCAGACCCCATAGGACCTTGTTGGCCATTATATGGACTGTGGCTTTGACTCCCCAAAGGGCCATAAAGGGTTCTGAGCAGAGGAGGGTCTTCATGTGTCTTAGGGGCCAAATGTGAATATGCTGTGGAGCGTGAGAGCAGAGGCAAGGCAACTCGTGAGGAGGCAGCAACTGCTTTGGTCTAGGCTCGAGCCCAGGCTGGTGGGCGTGAAGGTGGTGTGCAATGGGCAGATTGTGGGCAGACTCCCAAGGTGGAGCCAACGGGCTTGCTGAGGGTCCCAGGTCACCCTGGGGTTTCAGGCCTGAGTAATCTGAGTCAAAATTGCCTGGGTCAGAAGGAGCGCGGGAAGAGCCTCGGAGGCCCGGCCGGCCCAGCCACAGGATTTGTGTTCTGACAGAGCACCAGGCACATGGGGAATGCAGAAGCTGAAGCCCTGCTCCTGGAGGAAGTGACATGCCGTGCTGGAGGCATCTGCAGCCTGGGTAAGGCCAATGCTGCCTCACCCCGGCTACCTCAGGCAACACAGAGCCCTGGGGATGGGGCCGCAGAGGCAGGAAGGTCAGGTGCAGGAGCCACTGGCCTGGAAGTGCTGCCTGGGGGCAGGGACTGAGGGGGCGTGGAAGATTCCTCCTAGGCTGGGAGGGTGTGGGTGTGGCTGTCAGCATGCCCACCCAGGTCTGGCACTGCCCCTAGTTCTAATCTCTCACTGACCTCAGACTGGGCTCTGGGACTTCACCCCTCCTTGGACTTCCCAGAGCCCAGGTGTGAGGCCCAGCAGGGATGTGGTGGACTGTTCGGCCAGGCCATGGGGGGGGGGGGGGGGGGGGGGGAGTGGAAAGAGGAAGGAGTGAAGGGGCTGTCTGCCATCTGACTATGCAAATGGCCTCTGACTCATTGTACCCCTCAACATCCCGGCTATGAGCAGGGTGGCGGCAAAGGAGGGGGCTCCTAGGTTATTGTGAAGTTCTCACTTCCTCTGTTCTCTGAGCTGTTGCCGCGTGAAGGGACTGCGAGCACAAAGCATCCTCCTCTGCAGCTGCTGCCCAGTGTGCCAGCTGGACCCTCTGGATCATCTCCCACTCCCTGTCATGGTAGGACGGCAGCCCTCAGCCCCCCCAGGAAGGGGACAGCCTGGGAAGTGGTGAGGAGAGAGGTGGGCTTGGCAGCTGCAGACAATAGTGAAAAGGGCAGTCACCCACATGGCCCTGAGGATACTGAACCCTGAAGACATCAGAGCAGAAGCCCTTCTCTGAACAGTGAGACCCAAACCCATTGTGTGCATGAGGAGGCTGAGGGCTAGGGCTGCGCTCAGTGTGGCGCTGGGGCTACAAGCAAGGTGGATGCCCAGGGCTGGGATCTGTCTGACCTTTTGCTACCCACCCCTTCTCTGATCTATTCTGATTCATGGCAGGGCGAGTGCTCAGGCTGGGTGAGGGGGAAAGAGCTGGGCAGTGCCCACCCTAGCAGCGGTCCTGGGAGGTAGCCAACCTGGACCCCAGCAGGAGACTCTCTCTCCACCTGGGTCTTGGCCAAAGGGAGAGGAAGGCTGGTGGAGGGCAAAGGGGGCTTTTCAGGGCGGCTGGAGGAACGGGAGCCATACGCCCCCTTGCTCAGAAGGAAAGAGAAATGGCCTCTGACGAAAGGAAGGGAAAGTGGGGGAGAGCCCACTGGGCCTGCTGACTGCTTGCCCCCTGTCCTTTGCAGCTGGGGTTTGGTTATGAGTGACAGCCCTAGATCATGAGGCTGGATTCCAGGTCTCAGAACCAGTTCTGAGTCCCAGTTCTGAGTCAAAGGCTGGACCCGAGCTCAGCTTCCCCACAAGCCTTAGGAGCTAGGCTGGGCGCTGGGCAGAGAGACAGGAACCTCCCTTGGGAGGGCTGGTTGGGGGTTGGGAGCCCTGTTGGAAGGCCCCATGAAGCGGGCTGGGGGGAGGTGGGGCTGGGCTACACTCTCACCCAATCTCCACCCAACAGGGCCCTTGCCATGGTGCCCTGCAGCCCCTGTCTCTCCTGGTGCAGGCGGCCATGCTGGCCGTGGCTCTGGCCCAAGGCACCCTGCCTCCCTTCCTGCCCTGTGAGCTCCAGCCCCACGGCCTGGTGAACTGCAACTGGCTGTTCCTGAAGTCCGTGCCCCACTTCTCGGCAGCAGCGCCCCGGGACAATGTCACCAGCCTTTCCTTGCTCTCCAACCGCATCCACCACCTCCACGACTCCGACTTTGCCCAACTGTCCAACCTGCAGAAACTCAACCTCAAATGGAACTGCCCGCCAGCCGGCCTCAGCCCCATGCATTTCCCCTGCCACATGACCATCGAGCCCAACACTTTCCTGGCTGTACCCACCCTGGAGGAGCTGAACCTGAGCTACAACGGCATCACGACTGTGCCTGCCCTGCCCAGCTCCCTCGTGTCCCTGATCCTGAGCCGCACCAACATCCTGCAGCTAGACCCCACCAGCCTCACGGGCCTGCATGCCCTACGCTTCCTATACATGGATGGCAACTGCTACTACAAGAACCCCTGCGGGCGGGCCCTGGAGGTGGCCCCAGGCGCCCTCCTTGGCCTGGGCAACCTCACCCACCTGTCACTCAAGTACAACAACCTCACAACGGTGCCCCGCAGCCTGCCCCCTAGCCTGGAGTACCTGCTGTTGTCCTACAACCACATTGTCACCCTGGCACCTGAGGACCTGGCCAATCTGACTGCCCTGCGTGTGCTTGATGTGGGTGGAAACTGCCGCCGCTGTGACCATGCACGCAACCCCTGCGTGGAGTGCCCACATAAATTCCCCCAGCTGCACTCCGACACCTTCAGCCACCTAAGCCGCCTCGAAGGCCTCGTGTTGAAGGATAGTTCTCTCTACCAGCTGAACCCCAGATGGTTCCGTGGCCTGGGCAACCTCACAGTGCTCGACCTGAGTGAGAACTTCCTCTACGACTGCATCACCAAAACCAAGGCATTCCAGGGCCTGGCCCAGCTGCGAAGACTCAACTTGTCCTTCAATTACCATAAGAAGGTGTCCTTCGCCCACCTGACGCTGGCACCCTCCTTCGGGAGCCTGCTCTCCCTGCAGGAACTGGACATGCATGGCATCTTCTTCCGCTCACTCAGCCAGAAGACGCTCCAGCCACTGGCCCGCCTGCCCATGCTCCAGCGTCTGTATCTGCAGATGAACTTCATCAACCAGGCCCAGCTCGGCGTCTTCAAGGACTTCCCCGGTCTGCGCTACGTAGACCTGTCAGACAACCGCATCAGTGGAGCTGTGGAGCCGGTGGCCACCACAGGGGAGGTGGATGGTGGGAAGAAGGTCTGGCTGACATCCAGGGACCTCACTCCAGGCCCACTGGACACCCCCAGCTCTGAGGACTTCATGCCAAGCTGCAAGAACCTCAGCTTCACCTTGGACCTGTCACGGAACAACCTGGTAACAGTCCAGCCAGAGATGTTTGCCCAGCTCTCGCGCCTCCAGTGCCTGCGCCTGAGCCACAACAGCATCTCGCAGGCGGTCAATGGCTCACAGTTCGTGCCACTGACCAGCCTGCAGGTGCTGGACTTGTCCCATAACAAACTGGACCTGTACCATGGGCGCTCGTTTACGGAGCTGCCGCGACTGGAGGCCCTGGACCTCAGCTACAACAGCCAGCCCTTCAGCATGCGGGGTGTGGGCCACAACCTCAGCTTTGTGGCCCAGCTGCCCACCCTGCGCTACCTCAGCCTGGCACACAACGGCATCCACAGCCGTGTGTCCCAGCAGCTCTGCAGCACCTCGCTGTGGGCCCTGGACTTCAGCGGCAATTCCCTGAGCCAGATGTGGGCTGAGGGAGACCTCTATCTCCGCTTCTTCCAAGGCCTGAGAAGCCTGATCCGGCTAGACCTGTCCCAGAATCGTCTGCATACCCTCCTGCCATGCACCCTGGGTAACCTCCCCAAGAGCTTGCAGCTGCTGCGTCTCCGTAACAATTACCTGGCCTTCTTCAATTGGAGCAGCCTGACCCTCCTGCCCAACCTGGAAACCCTGGACCTGGCAGGAAACCAGCTGAAGGCTCTGAGCAATGGCAGCCTGCCTTCTGGCACCCAGCTCCAGAGGCTGGACGTCAGCAGGAACAGCATCATCTTCGTGGTCCCTGGCTTCTTTGCTCTGGCCACGAGGCTGCGAGAGCTCAACCTCAGTGCCAACGCCCTCAGGACAGTGGAGCCCTCCTGGTTTGGTTTCCTAGCAGGCTCCCTTGAAGTCCTAGATGTGAGCGCCAACCCTCTGCACTGCGCCTGTGGGGCAGCCTTTGTGGACTTCCTGCTGCAGGTGCAGGCTGCCGTGCCTGGTCTGCCCAGCCGCGTCAAGTGTGGCAGTCCGGGCCAGCTCCAGGGCCGCAGCATCTTCGCACAAGACCTGCGCCTCTGCCTGGACGAGTCCCTCTCCTGGGACTGTTTTGGTCTCTCATTGCTGGTTGTGGCCCTGGGCCTGGCCATGCCTATGTTGCACCACCTCTGCGGCTGGGACCTCTGGTACTGCTTCCACCTGGGCCTGGCCTGGCTGCCCCGGCGGGGGTGGCGGCGGGGCGCGGATGCCCTGAGCTATGATGCCTTTGTGGTCTTCGACAAGGCACAGAGCGCAGTGGCCGACTGGGTGTACAATGAACTGCGGGTGCGGCTAGAGGAGCGCCGTGGGCGCCGGGCGCTCCGCCTGTGTCTGGAGGAGCGTGACTGGCTACCTGGCAAGACGCTGTTCGAAAACCTGTGGGCCTCAGTCTACAGCAGCCGCAAGATGCTGTTTGTGCTGGCCCACACGGACCAGGTCAGTGGCCTCTTGCGTGCCAGCTTCCTGCTGGCCCAGCAGCGTCTGCTGGAGGACCGCAAGGACGTTGTGGTGCTGGTAATCCTGCGTCCTGACGCCCGCCGCTCCCGTTACGTGCGGCTGCGCCAGCGCCTCTGCCGCCAGAGTGTCCTCTTCTGGCCCCAACAGCCTAGTGGTCAGCGCAGCTTCTGGGCCCAGCTAGGCATGGCCCTGACCAGGGACAACCGCCACTTCTATAACCAGAACTTCTGCCGGGGCCCGACGATGGCTGAGTAGCACAGAGTGACAGCCTGGCATGTACAACCCCCAGCCCTGACCTTGCCTCTCTGCCTATGATGCCCAGTCTGCCTCACTCTGTGACGCCCCTGCTCTGCCTCTGCCACCCTCACCCCTGGCATACAGCAGGCACTCAATAAATGCCACTGGCAGGCCAAACAGCCAACCCTGAGCTCACTAGATGTATGGGTGGGGACGAAAAAGAGAGAATTCTCCAGGCCTCCCTAAAGTGAACAGGGGCTAGAGGTGATTTAGGGGAAATTACTGTGGACAGAAAGGGAAGGCTCACAGGATGCAGGTGTACAGGGGAGGGAAGCTGCTAAGGGCAGCTGTGTTCATGGGCATCTTTTCAGGGCAATCTGAAGAAGGTCACTGAATGCGGTCTTGGTCTTCCCAGAGAGCATGCTGGGCCTCCTACCTGTTTCAAACCTTCCCCAAATGCCCTGGCCTGCCTATCCTGTCCCAGGCAGTGCCAGGCAGTCCTGCTTAGGCTGTCTCAGCACCCCTGCTGTATATTGGTCTCAGGATCTGCCTTCCTCACCTGCTGGACCGAAAATGCCTCGAGGGCAGAGGACCTGCAGGCCTGCTTCGTTTCTGCCCCCCGCAAAGTCCTGAGAGGCAGCCGCCCTGGGTAATGTTCATTCCCAAGTGGATGGGGAAGGCTTTGCGCTGGGTTCGGAGGGGGCAATTGCGCCCCCTGGTGGCCACATCTGTGCTGTGCCCAGGAGGCTGGCCCGGGTTGGGGACAGGATGGCCTGTGGGTATATACCCACAGCAAGGAGCTGGGAGCCACAGAAGATTCTGGAATGAGCTCACAATCCATCCCTTTCTGTTTCCACCTACAGTGCATGCTAAGTCTCTCTGTTCTGACTTCAAAGGGACACGTAGGTGAGCCGTCACCTGGCTACAAAGATGGGGCCCCCTTCCCTGCCCCTGCCTCTCACAGCTGATTGCACTTACGTGGGACACATGCCACATCTGACCAGGATGGAGTATGTGTGTGTGTTTCTAGTTTTGATACCCAGTATAGATTTCGGGACACTGCTGGGAGCCCCGATGACCAGTGTCTGGAGACAGCTTGTTCAGAGTCTGCGCTCAGTGAGTGTGTGGGGAATCCTGGGTCATGTCAGTCCTGGAGCCCTTGAGGTACTTTGTCCTGGGCTGGCTGCCTCACCATCTCTGGAACCAAACCTGCCCTTTGAGGAGCAGAAGAGACGTGCAGTCTGACAGTTGGAGCTGGGGCCTGGGGTGGCAGGAGAGTGGAACCATCTTGCCTGGCCCCACCTGGTTTGGGGCCAGCTCACCCACTCAGGGCCTGTGGGGTGGAAAGTTGGAGCTGGCCACAGACTTGGCTAGTCTTGCAGCTTGATTGTGGGCAGGCCGGGGTGGGGGAAGGCTGCGAGCAGGGTCTGCTTTTGACCTTCCTCCAAATCACAGCTGGGAGAAAATTATAGGCCACCTTCCTCTTTCTGACTGGGGCACGGGGGCTCCTGTGGTGGGCTGGTGTCCCCTGTGATCTCCTTGCCTGAAATAAAGACAGAAAGTGGTCTCTGACCCACTGATCAGAAGCCCCACATGGACTCTGTCCTGTCCTGAGGGCCAATCCAGCTTCTGGAGGAGCAGGCTGAAGGATGGTGCTATGCACTTGCCTGTGCCTGGGGAGAAAAGAGAACAAGAACTGTCTTCACACAGGGTGGAGCCTTGGGGAAGGCCCCTTGTTGAGTGGCTCTGAGACTGTTCCGGCCACATCCAGGAGCAGGACTGGGAAGCAGAGAGCCGAATTTTGGATGTGGGAAGCACAGTTTGCCTGTCTCTCAGGACAGCTAAGGCCACCCTGGGGCAGTTCCCAGACACCCCACGCTCCATGCCACGTAGCCACCCACTCGCTCATGCTCACAGTCCTGGTGTTTTGGGGGCTGCAGATTCAGAAGAAGAGCATTTCGCAGATGAAGCACCGGGGCTGTGGGAGGAGGACTGTTGGGCTTGGCTTCAGTGAGTCTGGAGGTCTGTGGCACTTGGTTCGAACTGCAGGGAAAAGCTCTGCTGCCCGTCTGCGGGATCAGAAGGAGCAGAGCTCCACTACCCTGGGTCCCGCATGAAGCGGTAGGAGCTGGGCTCAGGGGGGCTGGTGGGAGGTGGCTCCCACTGCACCGTGGTCAGGAAGGGTGCTCGTGGTTGGCTCCAGGTTCTCTTCTCCACACTGCCACACATCCTCGACCATTAACACGGTCTACAACACTGCTCTGCAAGGCTGGGGAAGAGATGGGACTCAGATAGAGATGGGACTACCCGGGGTAATGACCAGCTCTGCTGTTGGGGTTATCTTGGGCAGGTGACCACCCCTTTGGAGCCTCAGTTTGCTCATCTGTAAATGGGGATGGCCAGATTACTCTGCAGGCTGTTATAAGAATTCATGGTAAAGTGTGTAAAGGCCTAAGAAACCCAGCAGATCCTCAGTCATAATGATTGGGTAAGGGGCTTGTGCTGAGAACAACCAGCTGATGTGGCTTCGATATTTTCTCTCTCCACCCTGAGGTTGATCCTCCCGAGCCAGGCACCCTGTCAAGAGCACTGAAGAGGGTTCAGAGGCAGACATGGTTCAATCAGAGTCGCGTGAAGCTGGAAACAGGACTGGGGCACCGGGGAAAGTCTGCAGACCCTGGTGTTGCCTCCTGCGCTTTTTGCTAATGGGGAGCAGTGAGTACTAGACAAGCAGAGGTCTGAGCACAAGACTTAGGAAAACATGATAAGAGGAAAACTTCAGTGTAAGGAAATTCTATCTGCTAAGATTTTAAACTGCATCTCACCCTTTTCCCTTTAGGACACTTTATTTAATGCCTTAGGCTTCTATTGTTGGAAAACTTCCATGACATCATACATTTTCACACGAGTTCCTATTAAAAGCCAAGCTTCTCATTTTTAAGCAAGCAGTTCACAAATCCCATCCACTTCCTGCGTCTCAGTCCATCATCCTTTGTTCTCATAACCCCAAGCAGCAGTGAGTGGGAAAGTGGAGCCAATGATCTTGCTGACCTTGCTGGCTCTGAGTCAACTGAGAAGGAAGGTGGGTCCTCCTGAGCACTCCCAGAGAAACATTACCCAAGCTGGAGGGAAAAAACATCAGGAGGAAAAGAGGTGGAGGGTGTTCCAGGCGTGGGAACATGAGGGACAATGGAAAAGTCCTGAAAACTCATGTGAGAGAACAGAGCTGGGAAAGCTGAGGGAGGCTTGTTTCCTGAGCAGAAAGAAACCGTGGCGTGGTTTCAAGGGAGCGTGACTTCCACCGTGCCCAGTAGCCTGGCTAGATGTGTGGTTTTATCTGATGGGACCGGGACTCAGCTGACCTCTCCAGCGTTGGTCCCGATAAGGGTGCATGTGCCCACTCCCAGGCTCTCTGGAAGGGGTGTCGGCACAAATCTGACCAGAGGGAAGGGAGCAGGGCACAGCTGCCCCTTCTAGAGCTAAGAGAGGGGAGCAAGGCCAAGAGGTTCTCTTTGTCCTCCTGCTGCATGGTTGTTCTTCAGCTTACCTATTCTTTCTGGTAAACTAGAGTTGGATGTTATCATTGGTCCCTGTTATGGGCTGAATGTTTCTGTCCCCCCAGAATTCGTATGTTGAAGCCCCAACCCCAGTGTGATGGCATTTGGAGGTGGACCTTTGGAAGGTAATTAGATTTAGGTTAGGTCATGAGGTGGGGCCCATATGATGGGATTAGTGGCTTATAAGAAGAGGAAGAAAGAAATGTCCCTCTCCGTGCAGGTACTGAGGAAAGGTCATGTGAATTTGTAGCAAGAAGTCAGCTGTCTACAGGCCAGGAAGAGGGCCCTCACCAGGAACTGAATCTGCCAGCGCCTTGCTCTTGGACTTCCCAGCATCCAGGACTGTGAGAAACCAGTCTGCGGTGTTTCGTTATAGCAGCCTGAGCTCAGATAGTCTCCTTTCATTCATTCAACAGACGTTTATCTGCTCAGTGCCTGTGTGTGAGGTACTGTGCTGAGCACTGGGGATATAGAACTGAGGAGAAAGACAGGGTGAGTGATCGACAGGGGAAAAGGCATTGTGGGTGGTGACCGGCTTTGAAGGGCAGCAAGGTAGGAGGTCAAGTGATGGCAAGAACACAAAAGGGGATGCCTTGGCCTAGGGGCTTGGGGAAGGTCTCCTCAGGGATTCTTGTCCTGTGTGAAGAAAGGTAGCTTGCCAGGATCCAGGGTAGAAAAACCCAGGCAGAGAAACAATGGCTAACAAACTCCAAGGCCTGGAAGCTGGAGAGAACCTGGGTATTTGAGGCCCAGAAGTGTGCAGCAACAAATGAAACAGAGTCAACAAATGAGGGTGGGATGGGATCCCAATCCCAGGGAATGTCGTCAGCCCGCGTGAGAATTCTAGAATTTAATCTGAGCGCCAATGGAAGACCCAAGAAAGTTTTCTGCAGGGGAGGGACACGATCTGATTTATATTTTTAAAAGCTCTCTCAGGCTGCTGTGTGGGTCGAGGCTGGAGCAGATGCCAGGATGATGGTGGCATGATCGGGATGGTAGCAGTGGAGGTGACGGCAAGTAGCCTGGCCTGAGACGTATTTTAGAAGTAGAACTTACAAGACTTAATAGGCTCAAGGAGGGAAAGACAGCTGACTTCCACGTGAGAGGCTGGAGTAACTGTGTAGTGATGGTTAAGATGAGGGAACAGCAGGTAGGGGAGGAGGGGGCAGAACCTAGGTGCCCTCTGGACCTGTGTGGTTCAAGGCGGTCAGTGATGTACGGTGGAATGGAAAACCCAGGGCTGGGAGAAGTCACGTGGTGGGGAGAGGAAAGGGTTAGTGCAGTTAGAGAGGAACCTGGTGGGTGATCAATATTCAAAGAAGGATCCAGCCAAAAAGGCCAAGAAGGACCAGCTCATGAAGTAGGAGGAAAACAATCAGGAGAGGTTAGTGGCATGGAAGCTTAGAGGAGAAAGCTGTAAAAAGGCCAAAAACAACCACCTCAACCACCTCCACTGGGAGATCCAATGAAAGGAAAACAGAACCGGCCACTGGATTTGGCAAGAAAGCAGCAAGATACAGCAAGAAAAGAACAGCCTCCATGGGGAACAGGATGAAGGACTGAGTGCGTAGGGCTAAGCAGAAAGAGGCAGAAGAGAGGGATGTGGCAGAAGCTAGAAGGGAGTCTGCACTGAGGGAGAACTTGCTTTTCAGGATGGGTGACGGAGCCTTCTGCAGGCCAACAGGCAGAAATTCAGGACACAGAAGACAAGAGATGGTTGCAGGAATGTGCAAGAAGCAATGGGACCCAAAATACAAGTGAAAGGAGTCAGGGTGAGGAGCACCAACAGCTCCACTTTCCCTGGAGGGGACACAATCCAGGTGCAGATGGCTGGAGGACTTGGTGGGGACAGACAAGGCAGTTCCCTCCTGCCTGCTCGACTTTCACAGGGAAGTATGAGGTCAAGGCAGTAACTGAAAAGGGAAAGTGGGGGGTGGGGGTGGGGCACAGCTGTGGCGGGATTGCTGGGCAGGCTGACTGCCTGTTTAAGATCTGAGGTGAGAAATTTAAAGTGACACCTTGGTCACTTTATGAGTGCCACTGTGGTATGACTTCTTTCAGAACTGTTCAGTTGCTGAGGTGCGGCTGGGTCAGCCACTGGATGCAGCAGGCATTAAAGAGGTAGTTGGGTTCAGCAGAGGGGAGGTTCTGCCATTCCAGCAGGGTCTGAAGCCATTACCAGAGGACCGGTCTATTTTATACATTTTATACATCTCAACAACATAGACCAAATTTAAAGGGAGGAAGAAAAAGGATTTTTTGATTCAGTAGCCAATAACAGGAAGACCCATCACTTAAACAAAGAATTTATTTTCAGGACTAACATTTAACTGTGGATTGAAATTTAATATAATTTAATTCACATATAAAGACAACTCTGGACACTATCTGGCTATGATGTGGCCTGGGGTTAGGTGGACTGAGGCCACGACACACTCAGGCCTGAGCAGAGACCAACTTGCTCATGCCAGAGAAGTACGATTTCTCTCGTTCACTCATCACTTCAAAATGCAGTGGCCTCCTGCAGAAGTTGCACTCAGCTGAAGAATGTGGCTTGAGTTCCAGCCCGACTCGCTTCCATGTGGCCAGCAGATTCTCTGCGAGAAGAAACAGTTTTACAAAATTAAAGGGAGTATCTACCCAAGAGAAATGAAAATATATGCCCATGCATGGCGGCTGGCCCAGTGGTGTAGCAGTTGGGGTCCTGTGTTCCGCTTTGGTGGCCCAGGGTTTACCAGTTTGGATCCTGGGCGTGGACTGACACACTGCTTGTCAAGCCATGCTGTGGCAGGCGTCCCACATATAAAGTAGAGGAAGATGGGCACGGCTGTTAGCTCAGGGCCAGTCTTCCTCAGCAAAAAGAGGATTGGTGGAGGATGTTAGTTCAGGTGTAATCTTCCTCAAAAAATAAAAATAAAAAGTTGAAAATATATGCCCATGTAAAACTTGAACACAAATGTTCATAGCAGCATTATTTTCATAATAATCAAAAAGTGGAAACAACCTATATGTCCATCAATTGATGGATAAACAAAGTGTGGTATATCCATACCAAGGAAGATTATTTGGTAATAAAAAGAAATAAAGCTCTGATTCATGTGACAGCAGGGATGAACCTTAAGAACACCGTGCTGTGAAAGAAGCCAGGCACAAAGGACCAGATATGGTATGCTTCCACATGAAATCCAAGTACAGCCAAGCCCACAGAGACAGAAAGTGGATCAGTGGTGGACAGGGACCGGGGAAGCGGTGATGAGGAGTGGCTGCTAACAGGTATGGGGTTTCTCTTTGGGGTGATGAAAATGTCCTAGAATCAGATAGTGCTGACGACTGCACAACATTAAGATGTCCTTAAAAACCAAAGAATTGTATACTTTAAGAGGGTGGAATTTGTAATATGTGAATTATCTTTCAATAAGGCTGTTATAAAAATAAATAAGGAGAAATCAAACCCAACTCTGGCTTTCTTTTACATGTCTTCAGGGAAGATGCTGTTCCAGCATCACTCCACTACGCCGAAACTGAGCATTCCTAGCAGAACAGCCCTAAAGCCTGTAAGGAGGGGAACCTCCTCAGGGACTCAGGAAGGCAATGCACCTTTCGGGCAGAGGCAACCTGTGGCTAAAAGCAGCCCCTCAGTCTCTGCCTTCACGCGGGACACGGGGAATGGTGGACTGGGTTGCACAGAACTGTAAACAGTCTAAAATACTGAACAATTACTCCTATCAGAAGGGGTCAGGTGTGGGGCTGGTTGAGGACCACACAACGTCGGGGAATAGAGAGAAGTGCAAAGCCAAACTCTGGAGGGCCAGGGCAGAGTCAAGGCTTCAGAGGCCTTCTCTTCTCCTCTGCAACAGCCGTTACTGTGCATCCTTCAAGTCATCCCGACGAGGGGGCACTGGAAATGATGGGTGGATTAGCAGGCTTCCTCAGAGCTTCCAAAACGACTCTGCATCCTCCCAAAGTGAATCAAGCAACTTAATGTCTTTTACAGTTTTGTACCATCTGAGAGCATTCTTAATTACTTGGAAAAAGAAGAAACAAATCAGAATGCCTCTGAAGGGCTTCAATTATAAAGAATGCAAAGACAGCTTTATGTAACTCTCCAATGGGGCACCAGCAACTCTCTGGTACTCACCAAGGAAGTAGTTCATCATCTGCGGCGTGTGGTGAGGGGTGGGGGCAATCCGAAGGAGCTCCTCTCCCCGGGGCACCGTGGGGTAATTGATTGCTTGGACATAGATGTTATGTCTGCTCATGAGTTCATCACAGACTTCCGTGTTTTTAGCAGCATCTGCAACCTGCGTTCGATGGTAACAGAAGGCAAGGTCAGAACATGATGGACTACCTGAGTGGGGACTCTAAGGAGCAGAGCGCCCATGAGGCTGAGGTCAGGCTCGAGCAGCAGATGGCAAGCCCGGGGAGAGGTAAAGCACTGCCCACACACCTGCAACTTAAGGGGTCCGGTACTGTTCAGTACAGACCAGAGAACTGAAACCGTATTAGAAGTAAATTTCACATTGATCTCCCTCCCAGGCTTCCATGGGGAAAGCGGGTGGTTCTGTGACCCCAGCTCACATCAGCTGGTCCCCACACCCAGGGTGTGTATAGCTGGGGATGAAGGCAGCTATGGTTATACAAGCTATATTAATTATACTAATTCAACTGTGACACCAACAAAGCTACTGTTTGTAGTGGGAAGGGCAAGACCTATTTCGAAATTAACTGAATACAAAGCCATACTTCAAAGCTAGCCAAGCTCAGCTTTCCAGAGCTTTCCAGATACAAGCTCTGTGTTTACCATTAAGGCCAGTGCTCTTGAGAAGGAACCTCTGTTACAGCCTGCTGGGTTCAAAGACTTCATTTCTCACTGGGAAGTCAGCCAAAGGTGGAAACACAGCAGAGGGGCACTGGCTACAGCCCACTGCCCCGGCAGTCACCCTGCCCCAGCCCAACTTCAGAAAGGCATGAACAAGAATATCTCACATCACATGTGAAGGCACAGCCCCCTGGAAGTCCAATCACAGACAGGTCATTACCCGGACAGGGATGATGTGACTGGGGCAGTGGACGACTGGGAGGCCGGCGTCCATCAGCATCTGCCTCATGAGCTTGACATTGCGCTGGTGCTGGCGGCGAAGCGCCCGGCCCTCGGCGCTCTTCAGGATCCGCACAGACTCCAGGGCTCCGGCCAGCAGCATGGGCGGCAGGGAGGTGGTGAAGATGAAGCCAGCCGCATAGGACCGTACAGTGTCGATCAGGGAACTCGTGCTGGCAATGTACCCTCCAACACAGCCAAAGGCTTTGCCTGGGAGGAGACAGCCTCATTTATTACAGCAACAGCCCCTAAATGTGCCCAGAAAGGTGCTGCAGAGCCTCAGAGCACTTACTTTTCTCTTTATTGTCCTAATTTGCCCTAAGACTGAATGAAGAAGAGGGATGGCCACCCATTTCTGGAAGAGAAAAAGCTGAGGAGGTATGAAAGGATCTTGCCCAAAGTCACATGGCCAAGCTGGTGTCTGACCAAGATCAAAATGAGGTCTCCAGGGGCCAGCCTGGTGGTGCAGCAGTTAAGTGCACACGTTCTGCTTCGACGGCCCGGGGTTCACCAGTTCGGATCCCGGGTGCAGACAAGGCACTGCTTGGCAAGCCAGGCTGTGGTAGGCATCCCACATATAAAATAGAGGAGGATAGGCATGGATGTTAGTTCAGGGCCAGTCTTCCTCAGGACAAAAAAAGAGAGGAAGAGTGGCAGCAGTTAGCTCAGGGCTAATCTTCCTCAAAAAAAAAAAAGAGATCTCCAGACCAGGCCTGGCACAGAGTGACTGGTCCCAGTGTGCCTAAATATCAAGCTGCTGCCTCTCTTTCCACCCAGGCTAGCTGCTCTGCCACCAGGCAAGGTGCCACCTCGTGAGTTCTGTGCTGGGCATGCTCTCTGGGACAGGATGTGAGCTGTGGTGCTTGCACTGTCCTCTCACCATAAGCACTACTCTCGAGGCTGGAATGTAACCCAGCTAAGACATTAACTGTTTTGGTCTGACCGGTATTATTTCCTATTTAAGAAAACACAAAACTCTGACAAGTAGCATTTGCTAGATAAATATGAAAACTCAGAACCTGTTAGGGTTGATTTAGGGCCAGCCTCATGTTTCAATTCTCTGTAAGTCCCTTTGTATAATCTGTATCTCAGGTTTCAGGATTAACGACGCCAGAACAGTACTCCTAGAGCTTAACATTATGTTCTGTCATTAACATTCTCACTTGACGCCCATGCAGGGCTGGGCTGGTGTAAGTTCTCACAGTGGAAAATTCCTGTCTCCAGCCTTTTCCATCTCACAATGACCATACCTTCAAAGAGCCCACGTCACGAGCGCTCTTTAAAAGAAAAGGGCCGCTGGAATCAGGACACACGGACAAATGCCTTTCTCCTGGGGGGGTCCCGCCCAGTGAACCCCCAGGCTCTCCTGGTCTGCACGAGGTTCTCACGCCCCTCAACAATGCTGAAGGATGCTCTTTCTTCCCTGCCTTTCCTTTACCATGTGCAGGCTGTAAACTGGCATTTTAAACTAACTGCTACATGGGTCTCCAACTGCCTAACTTTCGAAATCCTAAAATTTGTACAATCTACATTTTCATCTCTTTAGAGTTCTCATGGGTAAAGAAAATGTCTATAGCAATTGTTTGCACACAATTCATTTATCTTCTCCACAAAAAGTGGGGCAGGTCCAATTGCTATCTCCATTATACTGATGAGGAAACTGAGGCACAGAGAGGTTAACTACCAATCCTAGGTCAGACAGGTTATGCGGACAGGATTTACACCAGCAGGCAGCATGGCCTCAGAGCTGGGCTCTATGAGACACTGCCTCTCCACTAGGAGGAACAGGGGAAATACGAAGTAGCCAGGGTGAACAGGAATGGTTCCCGTGTGGTAGGCACAGAGCTTAGTGCATCAGAACGCCTGGACCTGCAAGTCCTACCAACCGCTCTAGGACAAAAGCACTAGAATTCTTTTTTTTACTATAAGGGAACAATCTGAGCCCCTGAGTAAGGACTACTGCCATGGCATGTAGCTGGAGCCACAACTATGTTTGGAATGAGCTCAGATTGCAACAAATGGTACTTCTGCCATGCTAGGCTGTGAGATTTATTTTGATCTGGACCATGCCTCCATGACTCAAGGGACTCTGCTAAGCTGGGCCACCACTCACTGAGAAAATAAAAACACACCCAAAAAAGTGGCCCAGGCTTCATATGCTACCACACTGTCTCCTCGCTTCATCCCAGTTAGACCCATTGGTCCTTGGCCTTGTCAGGATAATGTAATTTTAATGTAGATTACACAACACGCAGCACATACATACCAAGTGTTCCAGAAATGATGTCCATTTTGGGCATAACTCCATCTCGATCGCCAATCCCTCCGCCTCGAGCTCCATATAGTCCCACTGCATGGACCTCATCCACGAAAGTGATTGCTCCAAACTCATGGGCCACATCGCACAGCTCTTCCAGTGGGCACACTGCCCCTGAGGAAAGACCACAGACTGCTCTGAAGAGCTTGCCATTTCAAAAATTTCTGTTTTGTTAAGAGTCAGAACAAAATAACTTACTTTTTAAGGTATCTTTTTTTTTTTGAGGAAGATTAGCCCTGAGCTAATATCTGCTCCAATCCTCCTCTCTTTGCTAAGGAAGACTGGCCCTGAGCTAACATCCGTGCCCATCTTCCTCTACTTTATATGTGGGACGCCTGCCACAGCATGGCCTGCCAAGTGGTGCCATATCCGCACCCGGGATCCGAACCGGTGAACCCTGGGCCACCAAAGCGGAATGTGCGCACTTAAGTGCTATGCCACTGGGCCAGCCCTAAGGTATCATTTTTAATATCGGGAAAACAATGAACTTTCCCCAGTTTCTAGGTTATCTTGGGGTCTCAGAGCCTACTAAAAGTCAGAGTAGAAAATGTACATTTACCCAAATTTACACAATGTCCATCAGTTACAATATCCTGGCAGAGAGTGAAAAGAAATTGCAAAAACAAAATAAACACACTTTTAAAAGGTTCATGCCTAGCTCTTCATTTAAGGTTTCAGACTGGCCTCTGTTTAGACTTACCATCCATTGAGTGAACAGTTTCAAATGCAACAATCTTGGGGACCGAGGGGTCAGACCTCTGCAGCAGCTCTCTGAGGTGGCTGACATCATTGTGGCGGAAGATGTACTTTGGCACACGGCTATTCCGAATCCCCTGGATCATGGAGGCATGGTTCCCAGAATCGGAGTAAATCTCACAGCCTAACGCGACAAAAATGCTATTTATTCCCATCTGCACCAAAGACAAATTATTTCCTAGACAGTCGAAAACTCAGACTTTGCCCTAAAAATGCTGCTTCTGCCCAGTAGAAAAACGATACTATGTGCCAGTTTTTTCCTGGCAAACAACTAACCAATGCTTCTCTTTTGAGAAGACTCACAGGTGTAGAATAACCTTGTGGCAGGCAATTAATCAGCTTTTAAATCTGGCTGCCTCACTCCAAACTCAATCAAAAGACAATTACAAATGACTGAAGATTTCTCCAAAGGATTTTCTTAGAATACAAAGCACGCTGAAGCAACTGGCTTAAGGAAAAGCCCTCCAAATCTGATGCTTCATGGGTATCACATCTACAGGGACTTACGATGTGCAGTCAGCACTTCCTGCTCAATTCAAGAACAACTGCTCCCAGATACTATCATTGCTCTTTTTTTTTTTAAAGATTTTATTTTTTTCCTTTTTCTCCCCAAAGCCCCCCCCCGGTACATAGTTGCATATTTTTAGTTGTGGGTCCTTCTAGTTGTGGCATGTGGGATGCCACCTCAACATGGCTTGGCGAGTGGTGCCATGTCCGTGCCCAGGATCTGAATGGCGAAACCCCGGGCCGCTGAAGTGGAGCGCGGGAACTTAAGCACTTGGCCACGGGGCCAGCCCCTATCATTGCTCTTAATTGAGTGTTTTTGGTGAGCCTTCTTTGTTACCAATATTCCTGTTATTACTGAGAAACTCAAAACCTCTAAGACACCCACCACAGGCTTCCT
This sequence comes from Equus quagga, assembly GCF_021613505.1. Lineage (NCBI taxonomy): Eukaryota > Metazoa > Chordata > Mammalia > Perissodactyla > Equidae > Equus > Equus quagga. The sequence goes on from NC_060267.1 coordinate 134,386,113, forward strand.
TACCTGGCATCATCTTGGCCAGAGTGAAGAGGGTCGAGTCGTTGGCCACAAAGCATGAGGAAAACAGGAGTGCTGCATCTTTCCCATGGAGGTCCGCCAGCTCCTGCTCCAGGTCCACGTGGAACTTACTGGTCCCAGAGATATTTCTAGTACCACCTGCTCCAGCACCATGTTGTTTTAAGGTGTCCCTTTAAAAAACAAAAAAAAAGGCATGTAGAAAATAAATCTCATGGTTCTGAAGACTGTGAATCATTCCTCTCTCCAGGATCTAGGAGACTAAAACTGATGTTGATCTAGCAACTCTCTCACCATGAAACCTGGAGCCAGAAGTTTCACCAACTTCATCTTTAGACTAGGTAGGAGAAGGTCTCAAAACTAGGGTGATGATCTCTCCGGAGATTATCAAGAACAAGTGTTCATTTAACAGTCACTAAATATTAGCTGAGTTAATTTACTAAGGCTTCTTTTCTCTGATAAACATTACTTTCTCCAATAACACGGTAACTGTCTCTAGAGGGACATCTTGGATGGTGGTTACCTAAACCTAAACCTAAACCGGTCTACAAAACCAGTCACATGTCACGATGTATCTATCACTAAACTTCAGATGGGGCTCTTTTTGGCAAGCCTCCTGGGAGTCTGGCAAGCACCTCTCCTCTCAAGCGTCCCTAGCCATGGCAAACCTACTAAAGGACATGAATGATGTCTTTTTCATGTAGTTTTTCTCCGGTGCTACTAGATTCGTATTTTTCCATCTGCAGCCATAAGCAAGGACATCTCTGTGCAAGACTGCTTGGTGTTAAAGGCACACTCACTTGTGTAGTGGTAGGAAGTGAACTGACACACAGTCAACAAGCCCATAAATTTGAACCCTCACATTCAAAAGGGCTCCACCAACTACTTGCACATTAGAAACTCTTTAAACTTAATCTATAGATTCTTTTTTTTTTTGCTGAGGAAGATTAGCCCTAAGCTGACATCTGCTGCCAATCTTCCTCTTTTTTGCTGAGGAAGACTGGCCCTGAGCTAACACCCATGTCCATCTTCCTCTACTTTATATGTGGGATGTCTGCCACAGCATGGCTTGACAACCGGTGTGTAGGTCTGCACCTGGGATCCAAACCGGTGAACTCTGGGCCACCGAAGCAGAACTTGCAAACTTAATCAGGGCACCACCAGGCCAGCCCTCTTCCTCTATTTTGTATGAGGGTCACTGCCACAGCATGGCTGACAAGTGGTATAGGTCCATGCCCAGGATCTGAATCCACGAACCTGGGCCGCTGAAGCGGAGCACACTGAACTTAACCACTATGCCATGGGGCTGGCCCCTGTAGATATTTCTAAAAGCTAAGAATAGTATTTTTCTATGGTACATTTTCAGCTGATGAATATTCCCCCCATAAAAGATCCAATCCCTGTTAATCATCAATGTCTTGCCAAATAATGTTAGTGGTATCTGAAAGCTAAGGGCTACTTACATGACTGCCCCACACACCCGTGGGTGGCGACTCATTCCTAGGTAGTCATTGCTACACCAGACCGACACCTGCTTTTTGGTGATGAGAGAGTCTGAATAGTCATCTGCCATGGGGAAGATGTGCGCCCTCCGGTTCACAGTTTTAAAAACTCGATAGGTATGGTCATTTTTTTTCTCATCAATTTTCTTCTCAAAGAAACGATCATACTGAAAAGTGGAAACAGCTACAAACAAAACAAAAATCAGTACCATCTGATGGTTAAAAAGCAGATCTGGGCTTTGGCAAAAGACCTGGGTTCCAACCCCAGCTCAGTCACTTAGTAGCAGGGAGATTCTGGGCAAGTTAAGGAAGTACTTATCTGGACAAGTTACCTGATGTCCCCATGTTGAGACTGTATGTCTCAAATGAGACCGTGTGAGTCAAGTATTTAGCATGGCGCCCAGTGTGTAGATGGCAGGTATTAAAAACAAGAAGGCAGGCTACCAACAGGATTTGTATTCACTATGGCCAAGAGCACCTACTTGCATCAAGCAAGGGACGTGGTTTTTAATCCACAATTCACCATGCAATTTTATGCTTCAATCTGATGCATATTTAAGTTCTAAACTCTATCCTGCATCAGGTAAACAATGAGACTTACATTTTGGCAAGTTATCTTGAAGAAGATGGGACACTCTTTCTGGTCTCTGCTTTTGCATGATATCCTGGAAGTTCTTTAGCAATCCACTTGGCTCCCCTCCATCAGTCTTCATGCTAATCACACTGGGGTTCGCCGAGGTTTGAGCAACCTCTGTAATAAAAGTAACAAGAGGCAAAGGGGACCAACATTCTGTTGTGAGTTCACGCTACCTTCCAGACAGATTGTCAAACATGGCTTATTGCCCAGTTCACAAGAAGCCAAACACAACCAAAGCTAGTTATAACTGAGCGTCTGAAGCTTCCCTCCTTCCCTCTTAGTTCCAGCAATGGCCAACAGCTGGTGCTATTTTGTTTTCAGAGCTACCAGTAAGCTTTAATGAACCTTAAAGACCAAAGCTTTCTAGCTGGTTGGCACTCTTTCACTACCCCACCCCACCCCTGGACCCTAATATCAATTTTCTTCACAGAAAACAATTCCAGTCATATGGATCATTGCTGCTGGTGAGGTTTTTGGGGGCTCTTGGGGGCCCGCACAGATACAGCCACTACTGGAATGAAGGTTGCCACTCACTGACCATCAGTAAGACACAAAGCTTGGGAATCCTAAGGCCATCACTTACTGCGGTAACACTGTTTTTTACCTTTTATCCCACCCAATGGCGGGAAAGAAACAAAGGGCAGTTGGTAACAGCTTACGCCTTCAGGTATTTTCAGAAATGAAGCAGCTACAATAAAAGCTGGTCACAGCCCACACACACACCAAAAAGAAAGTCCCACATTTTGCAATACAAAATGACTGTCTATCTTGATGACCTACTCCCTTGGCCCTAAAAAAGTAAAGTGTTTAAGCAATACCACCCTAATAACAGCTCATACATAAATCTGAGGGTCCAAAAGAGCTAAAGAGCCCTCTTCACTCTCCCTAACAGCTCCTGTCATCTGTTTACCTTTCCTCACGGCGTGCATTTCCTGCACATCCTCCTGAAGCTCTAGGCTAGCTTTGCGGAAGACACTGCTGCCCCTCTGGCTCATCTGGGCGGCCAGGAAAGGGCATTTGCTCGCAGTGCCCTGGCTCGTAGTAAGGGAGGGGTGTTCAGACGGAAGCTGTGTGCCATCTGGAGTCTGCTGGGATCCATCAGGAGCCTGCTGAGTCTCTGCTTTGGCAGTTTTGTCCTCTGGGGGAAACAGAAAAGCTGAAGCATCAGATCTGGTCGCACAGTGCACAAGAAAACCACCTGTGTTTTTCTCTTATTGCCACAAAGACAAACTGTACATACTTACTCTACTCCACAATCCAGACACAAGTTTATTTTTATTAGGTTCTGCTAATTTAACCGTTTTCTCATCTGCCTCACTGGAAACAATGTTCTTGTGAAGAGTTAACTGGCACAGTCCAGCAACCTCGTAAATCCCTAATATTTCTCACTTATAAATCCAAAAAGTAGTATCTTCTAGTTTCAGACAGCCAGAGTTCTTGAGTTAGATTATTTCCAGTAAATCTACTCCAACTACACTTAGCATATTTCACGAGTGGACACACTCTCAAAAGTAACTGGAAGTGTTAATACGATTTTTCTCTGCTGATATTTTCTAAACAGATTCTTAAGAAAGAAGCTTACTGTTGCTTAACATACAAACTATTGGTTTTCTTCCTAACAAAAGAAATTAGGCTAGGGGTTGGCCCAGTGGCGCAGTGTTTAAGTTCGCACGTTCCGCTTCTCGGCGGCCCAGGGTGCACTGGTTCGGATCCCGGGTGCAGAAATGGCACCGCTTGGCAAGCCATGCTGTGGTAGGCGTCCCACGTATAAAGTAGAGGAAGATGGGCACAGATGTTAGCTCAGGGCCAGCCTTCCTCAGCACAAAGAGGAGGACTGGTGGCAGATGTTAGCTCAGGGCTAATCTTCCTCAAAAAAAAAAAAAAAAAGTCTCCAAAGCTAGTAAGTACTTTGTGACTATCATTCGTGATGGTTGCATGGTGGTCTATCAAGCGGACAAGTGATATTTACTCAACTGTTCCTCTACCACTAGGGACAGAATGGTAAAAGAGGAATTGATCGTTCAGTAAAAAAAGTACCTAACTCCTGAACAATGGTAAAGAGGAAAAGAAATTGTGCAAAGGATTAAATCCTTTCTATTTAAAGAAAAAAAAATTCCTTTCTTACAAATCCACATCCAGAGAACACATCCAACAGAGCCTGTAAGGTAAATTATTCTCTAGGATTAAACAGAATCTGAAAAGCCTCATCCTCTCCTGGCAGAGCCAGACCAAAACTAAATCCAACTGTGATCTCTTTATTGAAAACAAAATTTAAGGGACCGGCCCAGTGGCAAAGCAGTTAAGTTCGCATGTTCCACTTCGGCGGCCCGGGGTTCGCCAGTTTGGATCCTGGGTGCGGACATGGCACCGCTTGGCAAACCCATGCTGTGGTAGGCGTCCCACGTATAAAGTAGACGAAGATGGGCATGGATGTTAGCTCAGGGCCAGGCTTCCTCAGCAAAAAGAGGAAGATTGGCAGCAGTTAGCTTAGGGCTAATCTTCCTCAAAAAAAAAAACAAACCTCTAAGAAACAAAAAACAAAATTTAAAAATTCATATATGGAATAAAGATACATGTTAAAAAATCACTACTTTAACAAATTCTATATGATTCCACTTAAGTGAGGTTCCTAGAGTAGTCAAATTCCCAGCGATGGAAAGTAGAATGGTATTCGCCAGGGGCGGGCGGAGGGGATGGGGCGCTAGTGTTTAAAGGGCACAGAGTTCCCGTTGGGGATGATGAAAAGAGCTCTGGAGACTGGATGGTGGTAATGGTTGCACAACAATATGAATGTACTTAATACCACGGAACTGTACACTAAAAAATGGTTGAAATGGTTTTATGTTATATGCATTTTATGACAATAAAAAAAAATTTTAAAAAGAAAAAAAATCACAGCTTTAAAACCCAAAGGCTTCCACTCAATTTTGCTGTGAACCTAAAACTGCTCTAAAAATAAAGTCTATTAATTAAAAAACAAACAAGCAATAAAACAAAGGACCAAATAGTTAACGAAGAAAAAGACGGAATGAAACACTCCAACTTTATGTGAATGAGGCACTGATGAACACTAAAAAGTTTGAGACTGACATGCAATCCAGAAACCTCTGTGGAACGCTGGCCACTGTTTCACCCTTAAAGATAGGAAAACTAAAAGTGCCCACCTTGTGGGGTCAGGATGACAATTACATGAGATAATCCATGCAAAGAGCTGAGCCTGGCACAGAGTAAGCCCCTGGGTTATCGAGACCCTCATCATCACTGGGGACTAGAACTGCTTCTAGTCTAGTAACGAATGCCAGCAGTGCCAGCCCCAACTTCACTGCTGACAACACTTACTCTCACTGGCCGGAGGGGTTTCTGTGACCTGCTGGCAGCACAGACTTGAAGTGGACACGGCCCGAGGGGCTGGTTTGGCCCCAACTTCCATCATCTTAGGACAGTTTTGGGCATAGAAGAACAGAGATTTGCCTGCCTTCTGCAAAAAGGCCTGAGGCACGCGGGATAAGAACGGGCAGCGGCGAACGACAGTCTCCATGTCCGGGAGGTACCCTGATCCTGTAGACAGACGAGTGACATCAACGCTTGTGAACAATAAGGTAAATACCACTGCAAGGTCACTGGGTTCAGGTGTCACCTGCAATTTATAGCGGGGGTACCCTGGGATACTAACAGGTCTCACTCAGAAGGGTCTAAGGGCAGCACTGATGTGGGACTCAACTAAGGAGTTGGAACTACACTCAACCCAGGTCACCAACTTCTTCATTCCCCAACTCTATACAAAAGCACCTGCAAAGCAACTTTACCAAATTAAGTAAATACTTATGATTAATAGCCAAGGGGGTGGGACAATGAGGGACAAGTCGGGAACAGGTTTGGGAGGTCCAAAGTTCCTTGAGGAAGAGACACAGCGCAGATAAGACACCTTGGCACACACCCAGGTGAAGAAATGAGGCTAGGGAAGAAGTCACTGGCAATCATGCAAGCAGAGAGGACTCTTAGGGATCCTGACCTTCTCCTGGTCCCCACATCCCCAAACCCGAGGCAGGCATCCAGTCGGGCCCTGGGTCCCTGAGGCAAGGACCCCGAGGTCATGTCCCCACAGCTTGGTGAACTGGGCATAACCGAGAAAGCAGAGGGGCATAAAGAAGGGCAGGGGTAAGAGGCGAAGCGCCGCTGGGACTAACTGGGGAGGGGCAGGGGCTATAAAATCGAGGGCTGTCGGAAGGTGGTGATCCTGGGCAGGGGAGGTCAGAAGTTATCGGGGGGTCGAGGGCTCGAGAGTAACGGGAGGGGTATGAGAAGGGAATTCTAAAGCGGCAAGTTAAATGGGGAATGTCAGGAGGGGGCCGAGTGGGGGAAACTGAGGCGGCCAATTAGGCAAAAGGTCTGGGAGATGGACGTTGACCCCCAAGGCGGCGGTGCCCGGAGCGGTGGGGGATGGGGTCCCAACGGCCAGGGAGCGGGGCACGGGCTGGCAGGACACGCGGGGGCTTCCCTGGCCGGCGCCGCAGCGGAGCGCGGGCCCTCACCTGCGAAGGGGACTGCGGAGGCGGCGACCGGCAGCCAAGCCGAAGACTCGAATCAAACCGATGCCCTTGTCCTCGAGAAGCCTCAGGCCGTGAGCGCCGTCGTCCTAATATACAGCGGGAGGGAGCGCTGCGCATGCGCTGTGGGCTCGGGCTGCCTCCGCGCAAGCGCGCCTCCTCGCGCTCACGGAGTCGGAAGGGCGGGGCCGGGAGGCTCCCCAAACTTGGGCTCTTTGGGCCGGCTGGAACCACGGCTTTCCGGGCTCGCCTGTCGGGAGGAGGAGGGGCAAGGCTGTGGACCGACGACTTCATCCTGCGCCCCCTGGCCGCTTGCCTACTAACTGCCCTGTGCTTCAGAACCCTAGGCCCCCATTGTGGGGCATAAAAAGGGCAGTCAGAAGTGCCGCTAGGGCTAAGTGGGGGGTTAACAGGGCTGTAAAAACGGATGCTGTGGCCATAGAGGAGGGAAGGGAAGCAAGGGTTCTAGACCAGGGTTTTAAGCAGGATCCTCCCTGCCCGGAGCTTACTTTCACAACTGCGATGGGGCTTCCCAGAGGAAGTGGGGCTGGATTGCCCAAGAGTGGAGTGATCCTGGGGATGATTTACAGGGGCCTGGAATGGGGGACCTTGGAGAGAGGAGGAGGAGCAGAAGTGGTAGGAGACCCAGCTGTGGCGCTTTCTGGTACTGGATGATGCAGAGAAGGTAGGGAAGGAAAAGGACTGGCTGGAACCAACCCACACCACTCCACAGCTCTGAGGACCTGGGGGTGGGGAGGGTGGAAGCACAGGGCCTGACACACAGTTAGGGTTTGACACATATTAGTTATTATTTTTATTTTCCATTGTGGACTGTCCGAAGTCCCTTGCTGGCCATCCTGGGCACCAGCTGAGTGGCTCAGGATTCCATCCCAAAGTTCAGAGTTGGGATGTGCCTCCTTTGAGTCTCCCCCAGACCACACCTGCAGAGTAGAGCTTGGCAATCCCCTCTCAGGAACGCCAGCCTGGCCTCCTTCCTCCAAACCCTTCCCAGCTTAACTTAGGCTGGGTTGGGCTGGGCCTGTGCCAGGCTCAGAGCTGCCCTCCTCCACTCTTGGGGAAAGGGCCATTCAGATTGCTTCTTCCTCAGCTGGGCATTAATAAGGGACAAAGTCCAGAGTGCTGGTGACCAAGGCGCATCCAAGTCCTTCCCAGTTCTCTCTCTGAGTCTCCAGCCAGCTGCAAGGCAGGTGAAGTGAGTCTCCACCCGCAGAGGAGGCACCTGGGTGCAGAGTGGCCCTGGGACTAGTCCACGGGCCCAGGATGAGGGTTTTGGCATGGGAGTCCAAAGCCCAGCTCTGCCCCATCCTGCTGAGGGGCCCTGGGCAGTGCCCATCAACCAGAGAGGAGGCAAGAGAAAAAGTCAACACTTGGACTCATTCCCTAATGCAGCTAGAAGTGGAAATGGGTAAAGAAGGTGTTGAGTGCTTTGCCAATCTCTAGGCCTCACTTTCCTTATCTGGGCAATGGGATCCTAATCCCTGTTCTGCTTGCCTCACAGGGCTGTTTGAGTGATCAGAGGCAAAGCAGAGGCAGAAAGAACTGGACACTGGAGCTGGACTTGGGTTCTAACCCCAGCCCTGAATTGTACTTGGTCTTGAGCAGGCTGCAACCTCTCTGAGGCTAGATTTCCTCCTTGTGAAGCTCTCCCAGCCCTGCCACTTGTGGTTGGCTGGAGGGTCACGTGAAGTCATGGATTTCAGAGGCTTATTGTTTAAACCAAGTCTCCAGGCCTCTGGGAGTTTCCTGTTTAATAGAGGGAAAGGTTGGGAAACACAAAAGGTTGGGACCCACATGGAAAGTGAAATAGAATGTTGTAAACAATTCCAGATGGAGGAGGAGGCTATTACTCCAAGAGGCACTAAGGAGGGGGATCCCAACCACCAGGGAAGCTTCCAGAAGAGAGATGCTGGCTGGAAGGGTGGTTCTACGTGGGAATGGGAGACTGGTGGGTGCAGCCTTGAGAGGGAAAGGCCCAGGTCTGTCGTGTGGGGCAGTGTGAGTCAGTCTGAATAGCTGGGCTGCAGGGGTGTGGCTAAGAGTGGGGCCAGGAGGTTAGACCAGAAAGGCCATAAAAGAGCCACAGAGATTGCCAGTGTCAGGGCTCAGAGAACCACCACTCAGGCGCTGTCAAAATGCATATTCCTGGGCCACACCCCTTTGATTCTGACCCAGGAATATGCATTTTAACCAGGCCTCCCTCCTGGTAACGCAGAGGTGGGATATCTTGGGGCCACATTTTGGGAAATGCTGCCTGAGTGGTTTCCAGTCTGAGACCTTGAAGGGCAACTGCTAAAGCCATGAGTTCTAAGTCTGGCTCTGTCACTTTCTGACTCTGGGATCTTGAGCAAATAACCTCGTGCCCTAAGCTGCAGTTTTTGCATCTTCCTCAGTGATGAGTCTGGGTGGACCCCATTCTGGGAGAGCTGTGATCCCTCTCCTGGGTTCAGCCTTCTTCCTCCCCTCTCCCTCCTCCCTTCTTTTTCCTTCCTTCCCTTCATCCCTGCCCCCCTTTTCTCTCCTTCACTCCTGTCTTGCCTCTCCCCTCAGAGCTGCAGTCCAAACTCATCTTATCACCCTGGCCCTGGCAGGGGAACCCAAGCTGCTGGAGTTCAGGCAAGGCCAGGCCCCATTCTGGGGATGACGCTGGGGCCTGGCCTCCCCCGCTTCCTCACTCCCCCCTGGTCTGCGTCATCATTACCGTCAGGGGCTGCTGCACACAGCACAAGCCCAGTATTCAAGGCAGAGGAAAAATGTCAACCCCAGCCCCAGAATTCATCCTTTCCCACTCTGGGCCCCAGGAGCTATTTTTAGCAGTGCCCCTCTGTGAGGGTCAAGTAGCCAACGGACCTTCAGCAAGTTTCCTGCTTTCCTCTGGGCCTCAGTTTCCATATCTGTCAGCCAGGCAAGAAATCCTGCCAGCTTTCCCTCAAGGAGACCGACATGGACATGGGACAGTTTTGAAGGTGGACAAAACCTCCATCCTGGGCTGCTAATGCTCAGTGTGGCTTTGGCCTTGGGCCAGCGGTGCTGCTTGGGGTGTCAGTGTCTGTGTGTATAGGGGTGGGTAGGGAGCCAGCCTCGCAGAGCGGTTAGAAGTTGTGGAAACAGCTCAGGTCTGCCCTGGAGGATTGGAAAGTTGAGCTCTAGAGTTTACAGTGACAGGCCCAGGAGTTATCATAGGAATGTGGGAGTTGGGTGGAGCAGGAGGGTTCTGAGGCCCCCAACGCCTGCCTTGTGCTGGCCTTGCCTTTGGAACCCTTTCAGGCTCTGGCCCACGTGTGACCCCAGTTGCAGAGCAAAGGGTGGGCTCTGATTGGTTAGGGGAGAAAGGGGCTAGAGTGGAGCAAAGTCATCAAATGCTCCAGGAGGCGAGCCTGGGTTGGGGTACTCAGGGAACAGCACCACCTGCCCCCAAAGAGAGCAGGAAATGCCCAAAGAGCTAACACTGTCTTCCCTTCCAGAGAGCCCCAGAGGACCCCTGACTAGCCTTCCAGCCTAGCATTCACAAACTGTGGCCCAGACATGTTCTGTTTGACCCACCCAGTACTTTTTAAAACTGTGAATTAGTTGTCAACATTTTAATCAGGGATTGCTAAATCAAAACTCAGATTTCCAGCTTCTTTTGAGGAATCAGCAGGCCTGGAGGCCCTGGGCTAGCCCAGCAAGACTTCACCATCTCTCCCTTCAGGGAGTCCCTGACCCTAAGGACATGTGATATCCAAGCAGTGATAACTGAATGCTTTGTAGGTATCTGTGTGTCTGCAGCCCCAACCCATTCTAGAACCAGGGTGACTAAGACCCAGAGAGGGGAGAGGACTTGCTCAAGGCCACACAACAAGTGAGGTTTGGCTGCAGTGTCACCCAGGTGTCCTGCTTTCTAGTCCACACACTGGGCTCTTCTGCCCTCACAGCCTCTAGAGGGAGGTCTGAGGCCGGGGGCTAGGAGAAGGCTCAGACTGGCTGTGAGGGGCTCTCTGGAAGGCACTGGCCTGGAGGTGGGGTCCCCGATGCTTGTCCTCACCCTCCCAGCCCCTGCTTGCAGATCAGGCCAGAGCAGGTCCCCTGAGGTGATGGGTGATGGGTGATGGGATAGAGCAGCCTGAGCCCGCCTCCTCTGGCTGGTGCTGGAGGCACAGTGTGAAGGAGCCTTGCTCCCTGCCCCAGGCTGCTGGGGAGACAGGCACCAGGAAAGTACCTGTTACAGGCTGTGACCAGTGTGGGCAAGGGTGCTGGGACAAAGGATAGGAGGGTGGGGGACCTACTCAGAGCTGGGACCTAGTGTCAAGGAGATGCTGCCTCAGATGGAGCAGCCAGGCTGAGGGGTTGAGGGGCCCTCAGTGAAGGCTAGAGGAGCCTGGGGTGGAGGAGGGACATTAAGAGGCCAGGGAGGAGGAGCCCAGAGGGAGAAGAAGGAGGTGTGTTGCAGAAGTGGGTGCGGGTCAGAGTCCCAGCCAACTGCTCCCAGAATTCCATTGTTATCAAGAATGTGATTATCAACCAAGGCAAGGCCTTTATTTCTCTCTGGCCCTGTAGACATTTAAAGACCTGCCTACCACATGTTCTGCTCAGATGTGAGGGACCTGGAACAAAGGAGGGGGCGGGGAGAGTGAGTGAGGCTCAGAGAAGTGGTGCTGGGTGGATTGGGGCGATAAGGAGAAGGCCAGGAAGATAATAATACAGTGAACAAGTATGGCAACAGTAACAGCTCTATCTAGATGTTTGGCCTGACTGTGATTATATTCACACCTCAGGGCCCTTTAAAGCAACCCTACAGGTCAGTGTAATGATTAGCCCCATACATGGGACAGAAGCTCAAAATGGTTAAGTATTTGCCCCAAGTCACACAGCCAGCAAGTGGAGAGCATGGCTGACCTGCTGGCCTTTTACCTTCTGGTTGGGTGCTTCACCCCAGGGAGATTCAGGAGGCTGGAAGGAATGAGGCTTGGCCTGTGTCAATGGTTTCAGGTATCAGTGGAAGCATTTCTCTAATTCTGGGTGATAGGTCCAGTTTGGGTAGGCAGATAGGAGCACCCAGCAAAGGAGCCAGCCAGCCCAACTCTTAGGGGAAGTCACCTGAATGGCCTTCGAGACCCATGTGCTGATAGACACTATGCTCCCTCTCCATCCTCTGCACCTGAGCCAGTGGCTCCGGGCCCAGCTGCACAGCACCAGGGCCCCCAGCCTGGCAGAGGCCACCTTCTGCCCTCCTCTTCTCTCTCCTTGGAGGCCCCTGGAAGGAGGAAAGGGGGCCCTGGGGCCTGTAGGTTTTCTGCTCTACACTTCAGAACTTGTCTCCAGTGGTGGGGAACAACACTCCTCTCTGCCTCCTCTCCTAGTTCCCACAGCCACTCCATCCATTTTCATTACCAATAGTAATTCTGTCGTAACAGCTACTGCCTTACTGAATTCTGTCTCTACCATAGGCACCGTCTCAGACACATCTGTGCGTTTTCCTATCTAATTCTCACACGCACCCTGTGAAGCAGCTTTCCCCAGCCTCATTCTCAGTGAGTGGCAGTGGACTCTTGCTTGTGTTCAACTCCCAGCTCTATCTACTGTGTGCTCCATGGCCTTAAGCAGTTGGCAGCCTCTCTGAACTTCAATTTCCTAATGCACAAGAAGGGAATAGTACTGTCTGTGATGGTTAAACGTTATGCGTCAACTTGGCTAGGCCATGGTGCCCATTGTTTGGTTAAATACTTGTCCAGATGTTGTTGTGAAGGTATTTTGTACGTGGGATTAACATCTACAATCAGTTGACTTGAAGTAAGGGAGATTATCCTTGATTGTGTGGGTGAGCCTCATGCAATCAGCTGAAGGCTTTAAGAGCAAGGTTTCCTGAAGGAGGACTTCTGCTGCAAGCTGTGACACAGAAATCCTGCCTGAGTCTCTAGCCTCCCAGCCTGCCCTACAAATTTCAGATTTGCCAGCCTCCACAGTCATGTAAGGCCAATTCCTTAACAGAAAATAAAGCGCGCTCTCTCTCTCCTGTACTGGCATGTATGTACATCTTATTGGTTCTATTTCTCCAGACATCCCTGGCTGATATGCTTTCTATGGCCATGGTTGATGTGAGGACTCACTGAGACACTGCCTCTGTGCTTGGGGAAGGGACCAGCCCCTGGAAATGGCATGCAGTTGGTGTTAGCTGATGGCTATGGATGAGGGGACTGAGGCTTGGAAGAGTGACTTGTCCGAAGTTTCAGAGCTGGAGTCAGGATTTGAGTCAGGGCTGCCTTCTCACCTCTCTCAGTGTGTCCTTGTCCTGTACCTACCTCCTTGCCGAGACCCTTAGGTCAAGGTCCCCAAGGGGCCACTGGTGACTCCCTCTCTTCAGGGGCTCCCTTCGGGTTTAATTAAAGCCCTCGGGCCCTGGTGGGGGAGGTGAAACCAGAGGCACTGTTGGGACCTTGGCTGGTACTGAGTTAATAGGTTCTTGTGCAAGACTAGCAAGCTTGTGACACCAGTATTCACCAGCCCTAGAACTATCTTAACCCTGCTTTGGTCTTTAGGAGTTGTTATGAGTGAAATCAGCCAGGAGTGATGGCTGAATAACTACCCCTTCACCTTGGGGAAGCCTCCTCAGCCCCACTCCCACCCTTCGGAGCTAGCAAGCTAGCAGCAGCACAGAGGCTGCAGGGGTCAGATACGGGAGGGCAGTGGGTGCCCTTGGCCCCCCTGGCCTGAGGGGCAGCCATATCTCAACTCCGGCCATTGTCATCCCCAGGAGTACAGCCAATTGTGGGCAGGCTTTCTTCTCATTTTTCAAGAAAGTCTCCAGATTTTTATGTGAGCACTTTGAATTCTTATTGTTTTTTTAATAACAAAAACTTATTTATTTATTTATTTAGTTTTTGAGGAAGATTAGCCCTGAGCTAACTGCTGCCAATCCTCCTCTTTTTGCTGAGGAAGACTGGCCCTGAGATAACATCTGTGCCCATCTTCCCCTGCTTTATATGTGGGACACCTACCACAGCATGGCTTCCCAAGCAGTGCTATGTCCACACCCGGGATCCGAACCAGCAAGCCCCGGGCCGCAGAAGCGGAACGTGAATACTTAACCGCTGTGCCACCGGGCCAGCCCCAAACTTATTTATTTGAATAGATAATATTTGTATATGGTAAAAATGCAAATAGTATGACAGGGCATACAGAGAAATTCCCCTTATCTGGTTCTTTCCCCAGACACAATGACTGGTCCTAAGTTTTCATGGGTCTTATCAGACAGATCCCACTCATTCATTCAACATTTATGAGTTGATCGCCTACTACATGTCCAGCACTGTACTTGTAAAACATACTCCTCTTTGTTTGCTCCTTGCTCCATGTACTTAATCCTATAGTTTGGAGAGGGCCACATAAGTGAACAGAAAGTGCTCATCCTTTTTTACAGCTGCATACTACTATGCTGCACTGACACTCATGGTTTACTCACCTAGCCCCTTACCGGTTATTGGATGGTTTCCAATAGATTGCTTCTGGAAACATCCTTGAACATACTTCCTCATATGGGGTGAGGACTTTTGTGGGATATTTAGTAATGAAATCATTAGGTCGAAGGTCAAAAGCTTTGATTCCAACTTTTGCTTCTTCTCTCCCATTGAATTGCATGTTTTCTTATAAGCAGCCTCAGATCCTTGATGGAATGAGATAGCTTTCAGGAAATGGATAAATAGCTTTATTCATTCAGCAAATACTTATTGTGCACTTACTGGTTTTTTGGGTTTTTTTTTTTTGAGGAAGATCAGCCTTGAGCTAACATCTGCTGCCAATCCTCCTCTTTTTGCTGAGGAAGACTGGCCCTAAGCTAACATCTGTGCCCTTCTTCCTCTACTTCACATGTGGGACACCTACCACAGCATGCCTTGCCATAAAGTGCCATCTCCATACCCGGGATCCAAAGCGGTGAACCCTGGGCTGCTGAAGCGGAACATGCTCACTTAACCGCTGCACCACCGGGCTGGCCCATGTGCACTTACTGTTTACCAGGCATTGAACTAGGTTCTGGGATGGCAACTGTGAACAAGGCAAATGTAGTCCCGTTCTCATGGAGTGGATAGTCTAGTGGGGGAGACGTATAGTAAATACGAGCCGATCTGAACACACAATCACCTGAGACAGGAACAGAGCCTGCTTTATTTGGGGGCTTGGAGAAGCCTCCTGAGGGTGGGACACTCAAGGTGAGTCCTGAAGGATGAGACGGAGCCAACCAGGCGATGACTGGGGTGGAGCAGGCCAGGCTAGGGAAAGCCATGCTCCTGGTTGCCTCCAGATCTGGCCACTACACTTTGTAATATGGGAAATTGGAACTATCACCCATCATGCCCAGTACCAAGGAGACATTTAGATATGTCTCATTATATTTATATTGTTATGACTAAAATACAAGCAAGGAGGCATGGGCAAGAAGTTGGGGGAAGGGAGCAGCACTTGGAAGATGGGCTCCAGGCTCTCTAGGCCTTTGAGGACCTTGAGGACGAGAGTGGAGAGGAGCTGGAGGGCCTCCCAGCCCCCCAATCCTCACTGAAGTCCCAGAGGCTGGTACAGCTGGTGGGAAGGGGCACAAGGGGCAGCAAAGGCATTCTGGGCCCAACTGAGGGAGCCCCCGAGAGCCAGCCAAGAGATGGACCTTGTTCTGTGGGCTTTAGGATTGGGGGACAGCTCTGAAGCCTTGGGGCTCAACCCCAGCTGAGGCAGACCCAGGGCTTCAGGCAGAGTGACAGTCCCAGACCCACTCAGGGGGGCCTGGGGTTGGGGGAAGGCAGCACGACATTTACCCAACCTCCAGAGCCCATCCGGCTTGATGTAGCGGCCTGGTTGTGACACCAGCTCAGAGCTTCCCTCCAGCTAACGGCCACCATCCCACCCAGCCCCTAGGTTCCTCTTTTCTGAGCCACCCACGTTGAGGTCCGTTGGGACTTTGCCTTCAGTGATCTCACTTGAGGGGGCTGGAGGGAGTCCACAGTGCTGGTGGCTCACAGGAGGTATGCAATGAGCATTTGTTGAATGAATGAAGGAAGCAAGGAACAAATGCATGTATGCCTGAATGAATGAATGGAGTGGGTAAATAAATGAGGATTCTCTGTGGACTGTGTGTGAACACATGTGTGTGAGTGGGTTATCGGGCCCCAGAGATGGCGCCGTTTGTGGGCAGGTTGTGTCAGCAAAGAAGCAAGTGTGGAAAGCGAGAAGCAGACGGCTGATCAGCAAATAGCCCAGAGATGGGCAGCGGGATTTGAGCGAGGTCATAAAACAGGCACCTACTTGCTCGGGCATTTGTGGGAGCCTGCCCTGGGGAGATTTGTGAGTGCTACGTCCTGAGCACCGTGCCACTGCACCTCTTCTTGTCCATATATAGGCTCATACAGGCCCTACAAGGTATCCTGCAATCTTCCTCCATGCCTCCCTCTGTGCTCGCCCAGGGGCAGGCTGGCTCTGATCCCGGGCCTGGCCTGGCCTGTGGACGGGGTGTGTGGTCAGGACCCAGCTGATGCCCCACGGAGCTGAGCTGGCTTGGGGGCTGCAGGAGAGTCTATAGGGAGGTGGCAAGTATTCTCCATCCCAGGCCCTAGCCCCCTCTCCTGGTCCTTCTTCCACTGCCTCCTGTGGCCAGCACATCAGAAGATGACCAGGCCTATGCCGCAGGAGGGCTGTCACTTTATTATCTGGGTAACCACCTACATTTAGAACATAATTTTTCCACAACCTGCCCACATCTTAGCAGACAGAAAATTGCTAGCAACTCTGAAGTGACAATTCAGATTTGGGAGTACTTAGGGCCAAGTTTCTGCCAGGGCAGCCTGCTGGTCATATTCATAGGTGCACACACTAGATATGTCTCAAATTCACATGTGGTCCCAGACCCACAGGTGCCAGAGTCACTAACACTCCCTTGTGTGCAGCCACATATGCAGCGACTCTAATCATAGGGACAGCAACACACATACTAACAGCCACATGGAGCTATAAAGTCACATTGTTACAGGCAGACAAAGACAGCCACAGTGCACCATGGTTGTGACGTTGTCACACACATGTGGGCTGAGCAGCGCAGGGTCATGGGGTTGTGCACGCGGCTTTACCCATCACCTGTACTGCCATCCTCCCTCCCAAGTGTGCACCAGCTACCCGGGAGTGGCATTATCATCCCTTCCCTTCCTGCATCCCCCATGAAGTCAGGGCTATCATGAGTCCTGCTTGTTTCTCCCTCAGCCTGTGTCATCTGTGGCCATCCACTCAGAGATGCCCTGATGGCCTTGTTCACCTCTGAAAACTACCCCCTGACCAGTATGGACCCAGAGAGCTCCCTGGGGCATTACAGTCAAGCTGTGCGACTATAACAGTCCCTTCGTCTTTTGGGGCCTCAGTTTCCCCACCTGTTTAATGGGGGCATGGACCTCATGGTTCCAAGTCTCTTTTGGCACTCGTGGTGGGGACAGCTATGATCCTACAGCTGCTCTGGCATTTCCTGGGCCATGGGCTCCTTGGAGCAGAGGTCACCTGGCTCCTGAGTCTCTACTCAAACCTCATGGGCAGATGCCTCTTGCTAGTGAATGGGCCCCCAGGGAGGTTTCCTTGGAAGCAAAGGAGAGCCCAGCTCTGCCTGAGGCCTCAAAGGGGCTCCTGAGGCAGACCTGATGCCTGGCTATCTGCAAGGGCTGGAGGAGGGGCCACCCAGTTTAGAGACAGGGCGGCTGGACTGACCTCTGGGACCCACCCAAGCCTTCTACAAGCATGTCAACAAAAAGAACCTTCTAGAGAATCTGCCTCATAACTCAGTCGAAAGCTCAGGCAGGGAGAGTACTAAGCACCAGACACGGTCATTGTTCTGGGAAGGCCAAGGGGGCAGCCTTCACCCCTTCTGCTTCTTGTTTCCCATTCTCCCAGACTCCTGGGGTCCCAGGGCAGCCCAGGAGTTAGTATGTCCTCCCAGAGCTCGGGAAAGATCAGTAGGTTCATAAATCACCCAGGTGCAGTCAGGGTCACCGTGGGAAGATTTTGTAGTTTCCAAAGGGCAGCTGTGAGTGGTCACTGTGTGCTGGGCGCAGTGCAGGAGTCCAAGGAAGTAAACCAAAGGGCTTCTGAAGTAGCATTTGTCGGCGGGAAGGGTGTTTAACAGATGTTCTCTGAAAACAAACGTTCTGGGGTCAAGCAAGTTAGGAAAGCATATTACATAATTCAGCTGGGCTGAACAAAGGTGAACTGGTTTCTTGTTTGTGGGTTTTGGCAGAGTCTTTAACAGGCTGTGTGCTGCCAGAGCGCTTAGGCGTGTGGGCGGGTGGAGTCCAATAGCGCAAGTCTTATTTCCCACCCGTGCTTTCTTCTTAGAGCCTCTGCTGGGGTGGAAGCATACAAGCAATGCTGCTCGAGGGGCCCTAGAAATCCCTGGAGGGCTCTACACCCCACCCTAGGGTTCCAGATTCAGCAGGGTGCCTGAGAATCTGCATTTCTACAAGTTCTCAGCAGGTTCTGCTGCTGGGACCACATGTGGAAAACTGCTGATCGTAGAGCAGCCAGAGAGATCTTTTTAAAGCAAAAGCTGCGTGGAGTTCCTCCTCTGCTCAAAGCCCTCGAGTGGTTCCCTCTCACTCAGTAGAAGCCACATTCTCAGGGTAGTCTGCAAGGCCCACCCGCCTAGATGAGACCCCCACACACATACTGGATTTTCTGTCCCACAAACCCACCAGCAAATCCCCACCTCGGGCCTTTGCTATTGCTGTCCCTTCTGCCCTGTAGTGCTCCTTCCCCAGATCTTGGTGGGGCAACCTCTTCTTCTCTATCCCTTCATCCTCACCCCATAATCCCATCCTTGTAACCCCTATTCTTCCAAGAGGCCCTCTGCAGCCCCTACAGCTTCCCCAGCTCTGTGTGTCAACTCCATGAGATCAGGGCCGTGCCATCTTGTTCAAGGCTCCATTCCTGGCACCGAGCACAGTGTTTGGCAAAGGGGTGGAGGGAAGGGAGGTTTGGGGTGCTGTTAAATGAACAGAGCCCAGAGAAACCCAGGGTGCGCCAATCAGGCTGAAGCTTTGGCCCCCAAGGTCAGCCAGGCCTAAGCAGCTGGGAACCCTCACACACAGCAGGATGTCAAATGGGGTCTCTGGTCTGATGCCAGGTCTGGTGCCCTTAGAGGGGGTAGGGAGGAGGGGAGAGGTGCCCAGGCTGGGGCAGTAGGGAGTGCCCCGTTGGAAGCCAGGCTCTGTCACTAGCTCCATGAACCTTATCAGTGCTGACCTGTGTCCTAACCTTGGAGCACTCGGTGTTCCTGACGCATCTCCCAGAGGTCATGGCAGTGCGGATGAACTCCGTTCACTCAGCTGCCCATGGAGACCTGGATGAGCTCAGAGGGTGCCCTGTGGCAGAAACCAGAACACTCTGAGAAACTGAGGCCAGGCCTATTCCCCCCACCACACCCTTCACTGGCTCTGGCCTGGCCTGGGGGTGACGCCAGTAGGCAGTGGGGGAAGGAGGGTTATCCCAGGCCTGTCTGACTGCCAGGAGCATAGGAGTTACAGGGAAGGGATGGGGTGGGAGTGGCAGACCACCCTCTGACCTACTCCCCTGTGACGTAGGGAGGCTGCCCAGAACCGTCACTGGGGTCCCTGGAGCCTGTCTAATTCTGTGTCCTGCCTCCCCACAAAGTGGCTGTGCTGACTGTACCCCACAGCCCTCCTCCATCTTGCCAAGGCTGTGGGTTTGAGTAGTCTTGGGTGTGGGGACTGTCTGTGAATTTGTGTGTGATGTCAGTGGTGGCCTTGCTCAGGGCTCCCAAGGAATTTTCTGATGAGCAAGTCTTTGACTTTGGGGTCCTCCTGTCCAGGGAGCTGACATTAAGCCCTGAGCCTTGCTGTAAATGGCTCTGTCTGGCAATTGGGGAGCAGGCTGAGGTCCCTGGGTCACCTGTCCCAGCCCTCCTGGGTGTAAGTCCATGAGCAGTGTTTTGTGCTCTATGCATTCATATCTGCCCGGGCACACACATGTGTGCATGTGTGAGTGTGTGGGTACCTACAGGAAAGCTCTGCCAGTCTGGGCTCCCACAGCCTCCCTGCACCTGCCTTTCTTTTCTAAACTACCATTTACTGAGAACCTACAATGTGTCAGGCCTGCAGTTTAATCCTTACAGCAACCCTATGCCCTAGGGTTGTGTCCCCTAAAAAGATATGTTTAAGTCCTAACCCCCAGTACCTGTGAAGATGACTTTATTTGGAAATAGGGTCTTTGCAAATTATCAAGTTAAAATGAGGTCATACTGGATGAGGGTGAGCCCTAATCCCGTGACTGGTGTCCTTAGAAGAGGAGGGAAATTTGGACACAGGGCACATGGAGAAGACAGCTGTGTGAAGAAGGAGGCAGAGACTGGAGCGATGCTGCCACAAGCCAGGAGCTCAGGGGCCACCAGAAGCTGGCAGGGGCAAGGAGGAGTCCTCCCCTAGAGGCTTTAGACAGAGAATGGCCTGCCAACACCTGGACTTCTGGCCTCCAGAACTGTGAGAGAATAAATTTCTGTTTCTGCCACCCAGTTTGTGGTACTTTGTTATGGCAGCCCTAGAAACTATTTTGCCCGCCTTCTGTTGGGATCTCCATTTTACATGAGGAAATAGGCTCAGAGAGGTTAAGCTCTTGCCCACAGTTACATGGCAAGTCAGTGTTGCACCTGGGATTGGAACCCAGATCTTCACAACTCCAGCCTCTCCCCTACAGACCCCTTGACTTGTCACTTCTCCCTTGGCTCTTCCCCTGGCCCCCTATAGCACATCCCCGGCAGTCTCAGGGGAGACCCCATTCCTTCCCTGCTGGGAGCCTCCTGTCTTCCTTGCTAGCACCTAAAGACTCTTCCAGTGTCCTGGCTTCCCCAAACTCCAGCCCCACCTCCCTCCTTCTCTTCCCCAGTAGGCTTCAGGGGCACCCCTCCCTGCCCCCCAGACCCCACAGTGGCCTCAGTCCTTGATGCTGCTCCCAACTGTTTATGTGGGAATTCTGGCACCCCCACAGGCTGATACCCCGCTGCTCTTCCTGCCGCATCTCTGTGCAGTCATGACCCCCCTGTAGCTGGACCCCTTCCTCCTGCTGCTCCAGGTCTCCATGGCCCAAGCCTCTGTTCCCACACATCTCCCCTTTGTAAAGGGGCTTCTTTGAGCCGTCCCTGCTGGGGCTTCCATATTCACTCTCTTTGCCGAGGACAACTCCCTTGGGCACCCAGACTCCCCCTGCCTCACCCCAGCTCCTCAGCATTGCTCCATTCTGCTCCTTGACTCCCTTCTCAGTTTCTGCTCATCCTCCCTTCACAGCCCTCTTCCCCTCACCAATGGCCATCAGACCCTGCCAATGTGACCTGGGGGTTCTCTTTTCCCTATTCACATGCTCCACTGGCCCCAGCCCTGTCCCACAGCTCCTGAATTCCTAAATCTTGTTGACAAGGTAACTGGCCTCCATCCCTCCCCAAAGAGGAATAGCCCCCTGGCCAGCAGCACCTCAGACACGTCTTCTTTAGCCCTGGGCTGGTCACCTGTCATACTTAGGGCTTGCCCAATCTGCCCAGCTGAAAACCTCCTCTGAGTGCCTGGCCCACAGCTTGGCCTCCAGCCCTGCTCCTAGACCAGACCCTCTGAGGGAGAGTGCTGGCTACACCCCTCACTGGTGCACCAAGCTTCCATCTGAGGCTAAGTTCCCCTGCATGGCATTTGAGGCCTCCCCAGTTCGGGCCAGGCTCCTGGGGGCAGCAGGGTTCAGACAGAAGAGATCAAGGGCAGAAGCTGGCACTGATCAAAGCAGGTGCAGGTCTGTTTGATCAAACTTGGCACAGGTCTGCCATGAGTTGACAAATTCTGAGCTGGCCTGTTGTGGGGAGGGAAGGAGGGCAAGGTCAGAGCTTGCTTGATGTTGTGCCGACTTTCTCCTGGACCAGCAAAGGTTTGCACAAGGAGAGGTCACGGGAGTCCCCGTGTCCATGTGGAAGACCAGGGCCCCAGCACATCCACACAAACATGGACACACCGTGTAGTGGCTTGTGTTGGCACTCTACCTGGTGCCCTCCTAGTTAGCGCTTTTGTGCACATAAGACTGACTTCCTACTGCCAGTACCGGAGACCCTGCGCTGAGGGCTTTCTTTGCCTCAGAAGCCCCTACCCTACGCCTGGTGTAGGACAGGCTGGAAGTGTTAGACCTCAACCATGGCTGTCGAGAATAGGGGGATAAACCCCTCAACTCCCTTACCCTCAGGTGGGATGACCCTGAGGCACGTTCTGTATCACATCCCAGAGCTCTCCAGTGAGAGTGGGCCGTGGTCACCCACAGTGGTGACTTGCTTAATAATACACCCTTTGCCGACTGCTCTCCTTCCTCTGTCTTACTTCCCTACTCTCTACTGGTGTCTCCTAGGATCACCTCCCAAATAAATGAGTTACCCTTGAATCCTTTCTCAGGCTTAGCTTCTGGAGGAACGCAGACTAAGACACACAGGCACAGGTACATGCATAGAGAGTCCACACAGGCATGTACACACAAGAAACAACACATGCAACCACCCAGAGGCACTCAGAGACACAGCCAGGCACACATGGACTGCCACACCCAGATATGCACACATAGACACACTCATACACACAGACACATGCATGCACCCTCAGTTATGAAGCAGACACATGCACACACAGCTGTGCACACCCCTTTATTCATTCCATATGCTCTACAGAGGGGACCAGAATGAACTATGGGACCTCTCCTCCAGAAGCACATAGATCCCCAGATAGAATAAGGACTGGCTCCAGTAGACATGGGGGAGGAGGATCTGGCCTGAGGGAGTCTGAGCAGCCTGAGCCCTGCAGGGTCCAGAGGAAAGGCATCCATTCCTTGTGCGGGTGGAGGGTGAGGCATTTGACCCAAGGTTAGAGGGCAGGATTTCCCCCAAAGGGCCTGGACACGGGGCCTCCTAGGCAGAGGGAACAGCACAGAACAGGCACAAGGGTAGGAATGTCTGGCCCAGGAAGCGGGCAGGGTGCAAGGCTAGGCTGGAGAGGGAGGAGGGGCAGAGTGGACGGGCCCTGAGGAATCTAGCCTTATTGGATGGGAATGAGGGAGCACAGGGCAAGCCCCAGGAACTACTGACAAGCGTAATCACTCCACATCTACACCACACCCCTTTCGCCCTCCTCCAGGACCAGAAGACAATTCCCAGTCCCTCTGGAACTCAGTCTCTCCCCTGCACAGGGTGGCTGCTCTGGCCCTGAGCATGTGAGTGATCTATAGGGGTTGAACCTACCTAGGACTCAAGGGTGACTCACCACAGGAGGCCTCTGTCACCAGATGAACTTCTCAGCTCCTGGCAGCTGGGCTCGGAGGGGCCAGTCCCCAAGGGGGCAGGGGAGCAGAGGGTGGGCAGGAGGCAGTGGAGGAGAGTCCATGCCACGCAGGCCTGTCACTGCCCAGCTCAGACTGGAGAAGCTGTGTGTCTCCTCCATTCCACACCTTTCCCTGCTGGGGCCTGGGGTGCCATGTCACTGTGGAAGACCTGCTTACCCTTCAAACCCCTCCACATGCCTCCTCCTGGAAGCCCTCCATCCTGCCAACAGAGGGACACCCTCAGTGCTGGGCTGGCACCACTCAGGGGATACTCACTGGGCTCAGCCTGCTTGGTGGCCCTTTCTCTCTGGCTCCCCTGGAGCACAGGCTCTAGTGTTTATCACTGCTTCCCCAACTGAGCCGGGCACAGGGGCTGCTATACTGTGCATAATGACTGACGATCCCAGAGCAGGGTGGGGCACACAGCTGGCATTCCGTAGATGCTTGTGGAATTGAATTGCCTGCTCCCAATTCCATAGAAAGTTCCTCCTTGAGTCTTAGCATCACTGCGGACCTTGGGAGGGATTTCCTGGTGTTACTCAGGCCCAGTGATTCCAGGGATTGAATTGTCAGATAAGTTCGGGTGACCTTTCCCTGTGACCAGCAGCGTGTGGTCACTGCTCTCAAGGAATTCGCAGTCCAGAGGGAGATGGTGAGAAGGCAACAGCAACATAAGCAGTGAGTAGGAGGGAGGCGTAAGAGGGTGGAGATGCCTGGGGTGGGGCTAGAAGAGGTGTCTCTGAGGAGGTGATGTTCAGGCTGAGGCCTGAAAGACTGTGAGTGAGCAGAGTGATGATCTGGGAGACGAGCAGGTCAGACAGAGGGAACAGCCAGTGCAAAGGCCCCCAGGAGGGTCTGAGCTTGGCACGTGGGAGGCCAGTGTGGCATTATGAGGAAGGGGAGACAAAAGAGGCCTGACTAGGCTTGCCTTCAGCCACTTCCTCCAGGAAGTCCGCCTGACCATATCCACCCATTGAGATTAGAAGTGCCCTAGAGGTTATCTACGGATGTTCTTGTTGTACTGACAGGGAAAATGAGGCCTGAGTTGGGATCACAGAGCAAGTTGGGGTCAGAGCTGGGACTTGTTTGGTTTTGAGTCCTAGCCAGGGCATCATAGCTGGCATCATCCTTGAAGGGAGGGTGGGGCTGTCCAGGCCCTCTTTGCCCAGGGATTTTTGGTGAGGTCCCAGGACCACCACATCTGGATCACCAGGGAGCTTATTACAAATGTGGGCTCTCAGCCTCACCCAGACCCATGGAGTCAGACTCTATGACTGGCCTGGGAATTAGCATTTAACCAGCTGCACCCTGGATTCTGGAAACCTTGTGCCTTAGACGTCCTGTGGGGTGGCCTTGGCAGGCTCGCCCCATTTGATGACCAGCAGAGTGACCCTTCTGTGGCCCTGCTTCTCAAACTGATGGATGGCGGAGTGGGGACATGAAACCACAGGATAAACTGGGGCATCTTCCAGAATACCAGCGTGACTTGGAGTTAACTGGTCCATCATTAAAACATTAATTTGATACTAAAAAGCGGAGTAGATGCTAAACTTACTTGACAGTTTAAGATAAAACTCGAGACAACAAAGGACTTTCTAGTATGGAGTTGGCCACTTTGGGACAGTTTTGGCCTCTATCTCTGCTGTTGGGGGTGAAAGTCTTGAGGCTCTCTTAAGTTCTACTGGGGCCTGAACTATTTAAGGTTCTTAGTTATTCTTCTTTCGTGTGTTAGGATTAAGGATTCAGGCTGTGCAGACAGACAGACTTGGGTTCTTCATCTTCTTTCTTTCTTTCTTTTTTTTTTTTGCTGAGGAAGATTGGCCCTGAGCTAATATCTGTGCCAATTTTCCTCTATTTTATATGTAGGTTACCACCACAGCATGGCTGATGAGTGGTGTAGGTCTGTGCCTGGGATCTGAACCCAAGAATCCAGGCTGCCAAAGCGGAGTGTGCCGAACTTAACCACTAGGCCGTGGGGCCAGCCCCAGACTTGGGTTCTAATCCTGGCTCCCCACTTACTAACTCTGTGCCTCAGTTTCTCCATCAGTAAAATGGGCATAATACTGCACTGCTCCTGGGGTTGTGGCTAAGACTTCCCATGGCATTTTGTGTAGAGTGACTCTGCAGTAAATGAAAGTTGTCAGTTATTTTTTTTGCTAGCACTATTTCACGCCGGTTCACTGCACCACAATTCAAGGTTCCTTGGAGGAGGGAAAACTGATTATCCTCTGGCCTCTTGGGCACCTAACCCTATCTTCCCACCCCAAACACTCTGGGGGCAGTCAGCAAAGTCCTGCTGTGGGGCCCAGGGAGCTGTGGTCTGCATCCTTCTATCTTGCCCCAGGTCCCTGGGGTTGGGCTGGTGTCTCCAAACCCCCCTCAGCTGGGCAGTGGGATGTAGGGACAAAGTAGCCATGGCTACTGTGGACTGGACATTATGCTCCCCATGGCCTCACTATGAGACTGAAGAGGCTCAGTGACTTGCACAAGGCCACAGAGCCAGTCCATAGTCTAGGATGGGGCTGTCCAATATAGTAGCCACTAGTCACTTACGGCTGTTTACATGTAAATTAAAATTAAATAAAATTTAAAATTCAGTTGCTTAGGCACAGTAGCCACATTTCAAATGTTTGATAGTCACATGCGACCATATCATATTGGACAGTGTAGATACAGAACATTTCCATCATCACAGAAAGTTCCCTTGGTCACATGGATCTAGAGCAGTGGTTCTCAGCCTTGGCTGCCCAATGGACTCACCTGGGGATCCTTTAAGAAACACGGGTGCCTGATCCCATCTGCAGAGGTTCTGCAAGGCAGCCAGGGCTGAGAACCGCTGCTCTGAAGCTCTGCCTGCATTATCTACCAGGGAATGTTATCAGCTTTGAGTTCAGACCTTTGGTGCACGTCTGCACCCCGCCTCCAGCCCACATGGGCAGAGCCAGGGGGCGAGGGGCCCGCAGCTGTGTGGGATTTGCTCTCTTATCACAGCTGGGTTGCGCTGGTCCCTTCCCCTCTCCCTGGACAATGTGAAATGGAGGCCCAGCATCTCTCATGGGTTGCTTGGGGCTATGGGAGGGAGGGCATGGGTCATGCTCATGGCACGTGAGTAGGACTCAGCACATAGAAGCTTCCCCATCTGATCTGAGTGGACGTTGTGGAGTGTGGCTACTACCAGCTCTGTGTCTTTACACCTCCTGGGAACTGGTTCCAGGGATCCCTGAGTCCATTGACATCACTGTCCCAGGTATTGCCATGGCAGCTCTAGTCATGCCACCTACTGTTTGCAACATGGAAGTACAGGCTCAAACTGGACACTTACCCGAAGGGACACCCCAGTGTCTCCACCAGTGTGGGTTTCTTACAAGAGTGGCCACTGTTGAATGGAAGAGCAGGGCTAGGTGAGACTGAAGGCCTGTGGTCCCATCGAACCTCTCCCTGCTTTGAGGTGTGACCTGCCTTTAGACAAGGCTGACCTGCAGGGGCATGCCAGTTCCACAGTGGGTACCACTGAGGCTCAGAATTGCAAGGGGACTTCCTGGGGAGGGTCACCCTGCAGGGGTCACTCCCACAACAGGCAGTCCTGGTACCATAGCCCCATCTAGGAGGGGTCTCTTTTGGCTTACCTCAGCCCCCAGGAGGGGACATGTGGCCCCCTAACCCTTTGAGACCAATCCCCATGAGTCTTGTCCACATTTGTGGCCTTACAATCTGGTCTTACTCCTGAGCCCATCTGCTTTGTCCCCGCTCCCCAGACATTCCATGTTCAGTCCTGTTACAAGACCTTTGCCTAGGCTGTTGCCTGCACCGGAACTGTCCTTCCTTTTCTCTCCTGTCTACCTATGCCCAACTTGTGCTGCCAAGGTCAGATATCCTTGCTCCCTCAGAGAAGCTTTTCCCAATTACCCTAACCCCTCCCCATTCTCTCCAGCTGAGAACAAGTCCTGCTTGTCACAGACCCCATTACAGTCTATGAGGAAGCTGTCATGATTCATTTACGTATTGGGCACACACTCTGTCCAGACTCTGTGCTGGGTGCAGGAGTGCAGTCACGTCTGTTCCCCAGAGCTCATGTTCTCAGGGTGTCAGTTGGTCATATTCCTGGAGGGAAATAAAGCAGGGAAAGGGGAGGATGGGTTGGCATTTTAAGTAGGGTGGTCAATGAAGGCTACACGGAGGTGACGTTTGAAAAAATCCTGATGGAAGTGATGGGTTGAGCCAGGTGGACACAGGGACAATAGCCAGTGCAGAAGTCCTGAAATAGGAGCGTGCCTGGCACACTCCTGTTCAAGGAACAGCAAGAAGGCCAATGTGGTTGGAACAGAGAGAGCCAGGGGAGAGAGGTGGGAGCAGAGGCAGAGAGGTGGTAGCTAGATCACTGGAGCAGAGGAGGCACATGACGAGACTGAGGTCGTGGTAAGAAGTCACAAGTGTTCTTATTGTATTAAGTGGCAGCTCAACATCAAGCTCTGACATGAATTAATAGCTCATGGAATCCTCCCTCTCCCCTTGTGGCAGGTATGTTATGATTATTTTACAGTTGATGATATGGAGGCTGGGAGAGGTGGCGTGACTCCTGCTAGATCACCCAGCTTGGAGATGGCAGGGCCTGCACTCACCCCTGGATCTGCCGGCCCCTAGGACAAGCCCTGAGCTGCCCTGCTCAGAGTTTTAGACCCAGGCCACCAGCAGTTGCAGGGCTGACTGATGGCTTTGATGCGGCTTTCCAGGCACAGGTTGCGCTGGGCTATGTGGGTGAGATCCTTGCCTTTCCTCCTCCTTTCTCTGCCCCACCCTGGGGTGTCCTTGGCCCTTGGGCAGGGGGCCTGGAAGTGATGACAGGGTGAGAGGCTCTTGCAGAGGGCCTACCTGTGGGCTTTGTATGAGGACAAGAGACAGCCCTGCCACAGAGGTGCTTGAAAAAGAAGCTCTCTTCTAGCCCCCTCAACGTAGAGGTCCCCCCAACATTGAGACTCCTCCAACATTGAGGGTCCCCCCACCAATATGGAGGTCCTACTCAGAAATGGAGTCTAATCTGATGGAGGTGGCTTGGGTTAGGGGCTGCTCCGTCAGAAAGTAGAGGCACCAATCTTGATTTATGCAGGTTGTGCCAGAGGGGGATCCTGAGTTGTCTATGTAGCGTTGGCAGAGTCAACCTTTCTGCATTTTTTGGAGAATAAATGAGCAAGAGGGTGTGGGGTATCCCCAGCTCCTCCTCCCTGATGGGTAAGGATAGAAGACAGTAGGATCTGGAAAGACTAGGGATGAGTAAGATCTTCCAGTGCCTCTCACTTTAAGCAAAGCTGACATTTGAAAACCATTTTATAGAGGGTTTCTCTAAATTCAGTTTAGTAGATTATGAGCTCTTGAAACAGGCAGAGTTACCCATTGATGATTAAGTAGCTAGGAACTAGTTTTGTTTCCTTTTTGCAATTACTGATTATAGCTTTTAGCGGTTTAACCTACCCATCGATAACTGTGCTGCTTAGGCAATATGCTATCTGATTCCCACTAGGCTCCTATAGATAACATCTCCCTGGAGCCTGGGTCACCATGGTAATGTGTGTGTGAGCTGTTTTTCAGGAATTAGAACTCCTTGTCCACTTCAGGCTGGTTGAGACCACCAACTCATCAACTGGGCCTGTGCAGATGTTTGATAGGTGACCTTTTGACGTCAAGAGGCTAAAAACTCCACTCTCAGATCATGCTAATGCCACCATTTTGTGAACAGGGGTCCTATGAAGAGGCATGAAGTCTGACTATTCTTGCGCATATCATCAATGACCTCACCTCTCCTCACCTCCAGTCACCTACCTCCACATTTCAGACCACCTTGCCCCCATCCCATAAATATCCCTGAGTCCCTGTTTTCAGGGAGGCAAATCTGAGACTCATGCTCTCGCTTCCTCACATGGCTGCCTTGTGAGTAAACTCTCTCTCTGCTGCAATCTTGTCATCTCAGTATTTGGCTTTCTGGGCGGCAGGCAAAAACGAACCTGGTTCAGTAACACTCCTGTAGACCAGGGCTATTCCATAGCTAAAACTGACCAAACACAACAACAAGACAAAAGCAAAAAACACCACTCAACAACAGCAATAAAAGAACCCTAAGTTTAACAGATAGATTTTTCTGTATTTAATTTTTTTTCTTAACTTTTTCACCTTAAGTGTTCAGCCAGCAGGCAAGAGAACAGCTCATTAAGATGCAAATGTTGGTGGGAAGGCTTGAAAACCATCCTTTGAACAGTGTTGATCAATTTTGGGGTGTGTGTGAGTGATACTAGTCGTTTTAAGGAGAATTTCAGTGTCTAAGCTAAATGAACCTGAACATTTCTAATGTGAAGGAACAAATTCTAGGCGAAATCACAGTGAAGATGGGATTAAGTGTATCTCTGCTTCTCGTGTCTGGCCCCTGACTTTCCAAGTCCAAAGGAGAGACCCACTCCACATGCCAGGTACCCACATGTGCCAGTTTCTGAGTTTACTGAACTGGGCTCTGGTTTGCAGGTCCCAGTATACACCATCTTAAGTCTCAGGACATAGTGAGAAACGTCAGAACCTGGCCAGAGCCTAATCAGTGTTGGATTCTGGCCAAACTGGCCCGCATAGGGGAGGTGCTGGAAGGTTCCTGAATCTTGCAAAACATCCGGTGCGGGTCAGTTCCAGGTTGGGAAGACGCCAGGAGTGAGGCAGCGTAGAAGGGTCTAGGCACAGCCTGGGCCTTCTGACAGCAAAAGGTGACGGCCTCTGGTGGCCAGGCCCCTGGATTGTTTCCTTCTCTTTTAAACATGTAATTTGTAACGGCTTCTCAGGCTTCATCACACTCCCTCATATTACAAATAGGGAAACTGACGCCCACAGAGCACAGGTATTTTTCCCCTAAGGTCACACAGGGAAGCAGGGCAAGAACTGAGAATGGAACCTACGTTTCTCCACTCCGCAGGTGATTCTGAGTGACGCGGATGATCACTGAGTGAGTGTTCTTTTAAATCGACGCTCGTTTTAAGCGCGTTCGGAGGAGCGAATCATTTAAAGAATTCCCAAGGAGCGAATAATGGGCTCTTAAGAGGGTACTGAGCGAAAACCTGGCCTCGCGGGCGCTTTAAGAGGAAACATATCAAATGACACATGAGTCCTCCATTTCCGGGATCCTTCACGCCTTCCCTTTGGGTGGTTAATCCCGGCCTCGCCCTCAGGGCATCTTGGGAAATGTAGTTTCACCTTCCTCCTAACACAAGGTGGCGGCCGTCTTGGAACTGCATTTCCCAGAAGGCTGTGCTCGCCATCTCCTTACCCAGGCTACGGGCCGGTGGGGCGACCCCCCTCATCCTGGGCTTTTTCATTTCTCAATGGGAATGAGTGACAGTGGACAAAGGCCTTTGGTGGCGCCGTCCGCAGGCTGCCGAGCCTGGCGGAGGTGGGCGCGGAGACCGTGGAGCCGGCCCTACAGCTCTGCTTCTGGTCTGGGGGCAAAAAGCAGAGGCGCCGCGTCTCCTTTAATGGCAGTGGGCGGGGCGCGGCGACGCGACCCGCGTTGCTATTGGCGGCGGTTGGGGGCGCGGAAACTGAACGGGCCGCAACGGCAGCCGCTCCCTCCTCGGGTTCCTCCGGCGCCTGCGGCGCCGCCATGGCCGCGCCTTGCCCGGTAAGTTCCTGCTGGCGGTGGTCGTCCGGGCCTTAGTTTCCCCTCGGGGACAATGGGCGCCTGGCCGGGGCGATGGCTGCGAGGGGGCGGGTGGGGCGCCGGGTTCCGAGCCGGTCCTCTGCGGCCTCAGTTTACCGTCTGTGCAGGTGTCGCTGGAACGGGGAGCTAGTGAGCGCCTCCTGTATGCCAGGCCCTGTGCGGGTTACGGGGACGAACAAACGGGGAAGAACAAACCAGTCCCTGCCCCCAGGATTTGCATCCTAGCGGGGAAGACACTAGTACGGCCCAACTGGAGATGTGACTTGCAGGTGTGGCCAGCGCCGGGCTTCTCTGGCCTCAGTCTGGCCATCCTGAACAGTGGGTGGCTGAATGGGGGCTTGTTGAAGGTACACCTTGTTGAAGGTACACCCTGCTCCGACCGGCGAGAGAAGCACTCCAAAGCCCCTCTTTTGGAGAAGTTGTTTCGAACCTGCCTGGCCTTCTGGCTAGGTTAACGGCCCGCTTAGCCGTCTAGGGGTTTGAGCAGAGGGCCCAGACTAGGATCGAGACCTTTTGACCCCTGATCTAATGCCCTTCCCAAAAGGTTCCCAGTCCCCCTCGTAAGCCACCTTTGGGGGAGACCAGGAAGGACAGATCCTGTGGGATTGGGGGAGAGGATGTTGGGAGATTTCAGGGCCCTCTGGTCAGAGATGGACCTGAACTTGCTTCTGTCCACTGAACCTAGAGATGGGACTAACTTCCCTTGTTTGTCCAAGAGGCTCAAGTAGTTTCTGCTCTGTTGGGGCCCTCCCTCAGCTGCCACTTTTTCTCTTGTTGAAAGGGGGCCTTAGGCAGATGTGTTGGGAGCGGAGCTGGGCACAGGGCCATGGGGGCCTTTGTTCTTGTTACAGCTCTGTGGGGTGGCAGTGGCCTTGCCCTGCTCCAAGCACATCTTTTTTCCCAAGAGTAGGCTTTGCTGGGCTCTCTGGTGCACCCAAAGTGCTTCTTTGAGGTTTCTGATGTTTGGGGTAGGGAGAGATGTTTGCATGGGCTAAGATATAACCCTTCAAGTGCTAAGACACTAGCTGCTTTTGGGTGGAGAGAGTCTCTGGAATATTATCTCCATGTCTTCCTAAGCAGTGTCCTGAACTGCCGCTTCTCTGATGTTGGGTGGAGTGGGGATGGTGGTGATGCCACCCAGGGGCCTGTCCAGGCTGACTTTTGAGTTCACTGGCCAGTCTGCAGTGGGATTGAGGGTACAGGATCTGATTCCTGAGATTAGGGGTGCTGAAAAGCCCCCATTTTCTCTCCTTGAGTCCTTAAAGAAAATAACTATTGGGATATTATTCACATATTCTAAAATTCACCATTTTAAAGTGCAAAATTCAGTGGTTTTGAGTACATTGGCAGTGTTGTGCAATCATCATCACTAATTCCAGAACATTTTTGTCACTCTCAAAGAGAAACCCATACCCATTGAGTGGTCACTCCCCTTCCTCCCCATTTCCTCATCTCCCCCCAGCCCCCGGCAACCAGTAATCTATTTTCTGTTTCTATAGCTTTGCCTATTCTGGACATTTCATATAAATGGAATCAGACAAAACATGGCCTTTTGTGTCTGGCTTTCACTGAGCATAATGTTTTCAAGGTTCATCTATGTTGTAGCATGTGTCAGTGCTCCATTCCCTTCTATTGCTGAATAATATTCCATTGTATAGATATACCACCTTTCATTTATCTGTTAATGGACATTTCAGCTTGTCCACTTTTTGGCTAATATGAATAATGCTGCTATGAACACTTGTGTGCAAGTTTTTGTGTGAACATCCTTTCAATTCTCTTGGGTATTTACCTAAAATTGCTGGGTCATTTGATAACTCTGTGTTTAACTTTGTGAGGAACTGCTGAACTATTTTCTACAGTGGCTGTTTTTTTCATTTTTTTAAAAAGATAGTTTGGTTTATTCTAGCTCTCTCACATTTTCATATGAATTTTGGGATTAACTTGCCAATTTCTGTAAAAAAAAAAAAAAGGCCCCTGAGATTTTGATAGGGACTATGTTGAATCTGTAGATTAATTTGGGGAATATTGCATCTTAACAAAGTACTGTTTTCCAAACTATGAACATGGATGTCTTTCCATTTATCTAGGTCTTTTAAAATTTCTTTCAGTGATGTTCTGTGGTTTTTACTGTGTAAGTCTTGCACTTCTTTTATTAAACTCTTCCTAAGTGTTTATTTTTTATGTATCATAAACGGATTTGTCTTTTTTCAGATTGTTCATTGCTGGTATACAGAAATACAGTCAATTTTTGTATATTGATTTTGTATTCTGCAACCTTACTGAACTCATCTATTCTAATAATTTTTGAGTCAATTCCTTAGGATTTTCTATATGCAAGATCATGCCTTGAGCATTTTTAAACCCTCCTGGCTGTTATAGGAAGAGTCTTGGCCCCGGGGAAGCCCCTGCCTCATCCAGGCTTCACACATTTGACCTTGGCTCTCCCCCAGGAGGACCCCTCATTGGAGAGGCATTTTAAGGGCCACCGAGATGCAGTTACCTGTGTGGACTTCAGTTTCAACACGAAGCAGCTGGGTAAGAGGAGGTGTCCTGTCCTAGGCACTAAGTTATGAGCTGAGTAGGTCAGGTTTCCCCATGGGAGGTGTGGTGTGGGGGGAGCAGGGCACAGTGAGGACCCAGATGCTCTGTCTAGACCTGCATCTTGCTTCAGCTGGCCAGTTCTCTGTGCACTGGGCTTCATGAGCTCCATTCTACATGCAGAGTGTGAGACTCAGAGAGGTTGAGGGCCTTGCCAAGGTCACATAGCCTTTGAGGGTGGGACCGGGTTCTGGGCTTTTCCCACTGCTCCTCAGCCACCTCTTGAGTCTAGCCTGAGGAATGGGCCCTAAACAATGGCTCTTTTTCCTTGGGTCTTCATCAGTTCTGTTGTCCACAGTAATGTGGGCACAGCTTCTTGTTGAAGACGCCTAGCAGTGAGAAGGATGTGGAGCAGAGCTGGGTACTCCCCTCTGCCCTCTGCCCTTGTGCTGCAGCTGAGAACCCCTGCTTCTTGGCCACTTAGGGGTTTGTACACAGCTGTCATGGCTATGGTTTCCTTGTTTCTATGGATGAGACTCCCCTTTCATCCTGTGGTCAAGGTCCCTTGCCAGAGGCTGCTGGCCTTGTGCCCACTGTAGATTAAGAGGAAACTGGGGGTCTGCTGCATGGCGGAGTGGTTAAGTTTGTGCTCTCTGCTTTGGTGGCCCAGGGTTTCCCTCATTCAGATCCTGGGCACATACATGGCACTGCTCATCAGGCCATGCTAAGGCGGTGTCCCACATAGCACAACCAGAAGCACCTACAACTAGAATATACAACTATGTACTGGGGGGTTTTGGGGAGGAGAAGAAAAAAAAAAGAAGATTGGCAACAGATGTTAGCTCAGGAGCCAATCTTAAAAAAAAAAAAGAAAGAAACTGAAGTCATTTTTGGTCCAGTTTTGGGACCTCTTATAGGCTTCTGATTGAGTTGAGCCCTCTCAGTGGTAAAAGGCCCATTGGGTTGGGCTGGCTCCGCAGTTTCGGGAGGACGTGCTCTTTAGTGTCCTCCTACGGAGAGATATAGGACCCCATGGGTGACAAGTTTTCCCAGAGGCCCCTTGGGTTGCAGCCCAGGGCTGGTATGTGAAGGGCATCTCTTGGTCTGGTTCCTGTGCAGACCTGCTGCTTGGAGAGCTGACAAGCTGTAGCTCTCCAAACTCCTGGTCTACAGCCACCGGAAGTATGGCCTCTCCCCAGGGGGCCAGTGGAGCTAGGCTGTCAGGCTGCATTTGCCTGCCGTTCCCCAATGTCCTGGTGGAGGTTCAAGGCCCACTAGAGCTGAGGGTCGTAGCATCTCCTCTCTCCTCAGCCAGTGGCTCCATGGACTCATGCCTCATGGTCTGGCACATGAAGCCCCAGTCACGTGCCTACCGCTTTGTGGGCCACAAGGATGCTGTCACCTGTGTGAACTTCTCCCCTTCGGGACACCTGCTTGCCTCCGGCTCCCGTGACAAGACTGTCCGCATCTGGGTACCCAATGTGTGAGTTATAGACTTTGAGGGGCTTGTGTGAGTCTGGGACCCTGATGCCAGAGTTGTCCCCACCCAGACCCCCATCCTGGCTCTGGACTGGTCACAGTGGGACATCTACCCCTCTTCCAAGGAGGTGCCATCAGAAGCTGGGGCTTCAGTTGGGGCCTTCCCTTGAGGTGGGGAGAGGGATTCTGGGCTGACCCCGGCCATCCTGGAAGGGATTCCACCTGCTGGTGCTTGCACGTAGGTAGGGAGAGAGGAGGCAGTGCTCTGCTCTCGAGGGGAGGCTCTGGCCTTTCTTATTGGGGACTGAGGCACTCAGGCCTGGATTGACTTTGAGAGGGGCCTCTGAGGGATGGGGAGAGCTGCAGTGTGCCCTTGTGTCACTGTTATGAGTGTCCTGACTCTGGATGCCTGTCCCCACAGCAAAGGTGAGTCAACTGTGTTTCGTGCACATACGGCCACAGTGAGGAGTGTCCACTTCTGTAGCGATGGCCAGTCCCTCGTGACAGCCTCTGATGACAAAACAGTCAAGGTGTGGTCGACTCATCGCCAGAAATTCCTCTTCTCCCTGAGCCAGCACATCAACTGGGTCCGCTGTGCCAAGTGAGTATCATCCTGCCTGGAGATCCTTGGAGGGACCTGGAGGTTGAGAGGCATAGAGGGGCTGCCAGGTGCCAGCATCTTGACCTTGGGCAAGTTACTTTGCCACTCTTGAGTCTTCCTGAGCCTCAGCTTCCTTGTCTGGGAAATAGGAACAGTGATAGTTTCTATCTTATAAGTTGTTGAGAACCTTCACTGAGCTGACGTGAGACAAGTCAGTTAGTTCATTGCCAGCCACGATGACTCCCTGATGTCTGTGCTGTCGCAGCCCAAGGCAAGTCAGCAGGGGCAACTTATTAGCAATAGCAACACTAACAGTAAGGTGATGTCAGTCCTACCACTATACATTTTCTTGTATTCCTCGTAGTAGTCCTGCAAGCTAGGTGATATCACTCCCATTTTATAGATGAGGAAGCTGAGGTTCAGAACAGTGCAGTATCTTGCCCCAGGGCACATGGCAGGTAAAGTGGCAGAGCTGGGATTTGAACCCGAGTCTCTGGTGCTAAGGCTCGCCTACTTTCCTCTGGGGTGTTCTGCTTCTTAGAGGTTGATTTTTCTCCAGAGCTGCCTTATGGGGGCCTGAGCTTCTGAGGGGGGTCGGTCTGGAGACTGGCCCTCTCTTTGGTGTAGGGGGGAATGCTGTGGGGATGGGAGCCAAGAGACCCAGAGCACCTTTCAGGGTCCAAGAATTGCAGACACAGATGTGCCTACTTCCAGCTTATTCTGTTCCTTTCAACATAAATTTCTTGTGTCAAATCTCAATGCTCCAGAGGAAGAGGTTTGAGGGTGTCTGGGGACACTTGGAAACCACGGAGTCAGAGGTTGGGGACTGTTACCATGTTCTGCTGGGGACCCCATTCAAGTTACTTGTTCCCCAGAGCATTCATTCCTTTGTCCTTGGAAGCCCTTGATTGCGCTGAGAGGCCTCACCATCAGACTCCTGAGAACAGGAGGGACCAGGCCAGCAGACAAGTGTTGAGCTCACAGTGGGCCTTTGATGGTGGGTCCCCAGGACCTCCACATCTTTTTGTTGGCAGGCGATGTTTTGCTGACCCATTCTCAGAGTCACATGTAGACTCAGGGGACCTGGGAACAGGATAATGATGTTGATGGTGGGCTTTGGGCTGCCTTAATGCTAACAGCACCAGCAGTCAGCACTCACATTGCCATACACCATGTGCAGTGCCAGGGGCCTCCTGTGCATGGCGCTACTGCCTGCTGACCACGAGGTGGGCACTATTCTTACCCATCTCACAGAGGGGAAGCCCTGGCCCAGGATCACTCAGGGTCAGAGCATGGCATATAGCCCCGGCTGGTTCCTGGGGTCGGGTAGAGGGAAAAGCAGGAAGGGTGGCTGTGGAGGACCGTGTGCAGTACCCATGACGATGGTGTGACTCGTGCCCTGCCTGGTTCAGGTTCTCCCCCGATGGGCGGCTCATCGTGTCTGCCAGTGATGACAAGACTGTCAAGCTGTGGGACAAGACCAGCCGGGAGTGTGTCCACTCATACTGTGAGCATGGCAGGTGAGTCCCCAGAGCCTGTCCTCCACCTACAGGTGCTCAAGAAAAGCACAGACCTGAGCATGAGAAGGCCCCAGTAGCCTTCTGTGGGCGCCAGCAGCCTCGTCTCTGGTGCTCCCTGCCTTCATGTCTTTTCTTGTTTGAGTGGAATGTTCAGCCTCATCCCCATCCCCACAAATAATGGGAGCACCTAATCTCAAGGCGTGTAATTCTTGGGGCCTCTCTTTTCCCTTCACTTTCTAGTTCTCAGAATTGACATGTCTGTCTGAAAACAGTTGAACCCAGACCCCCCAAAAGCATGTTAGCATGGAACCAGCCCTGGGGGTCTAGTGATTAAGATTCAGTGGTCTCACCTCTGTGGCCCAGGTTCATTTCCTGGTTGTGGAACCACACCACCTGTCTGTTAGTTGTCATACAGTGGTGATGGCTCACATAAAGGACTAAAAACTAACAACTAGGATACACAACCTTGCACTGAAGCTTTAAAGGAAAAAAAAAAAGCATGTTAGTATGTTATCTGTGGTGGTGGCTTTATAAATGAAAGGCTCGTCAGGTTCTTGTAGTGGGTGGCGGCCGTTGTATTGTGCCACATCATCGAGAGAGGGAGGAGCCTGCATTTGTGCAGGGACTCACCTGTTCTGGGTTCCTAAATGAACCCTGGCCCTTCCCCATCAGCAGGGAGCCCCAGGTAAGGGCTCCTCTTGAGAGCTGGCCATGATACCAGCCTGGCTGTCACGTATGGGTTTATTGAGGGCCCTTGGCCTGTCTCCTGGAGATAGGTGAGCCAGTGGCTCTGGGGCCCTGCTGGCTCTTCGTGTGTGGACCTCAGCTAGCAGGGCCTTCCCTGCCTCCAGCTCTGGTGAGGGCACAAGCTCTAACTCTGAGAACCCCCAGCTGCTGCTGACCTTTGGTCTGAAGACCACTTTCTCCACTTGTATTTAGAAGTTGATGCTGGGACTTGCTCCCTGGTAAGTCCACTTCATGTCACTGCTAGCCACTGTTCCCACTCTCTCCTTCTTGCTCTCCCTCAGCCACCTGGTAAAGAAACGGGTCAGAAGGGAGGTATTCTGGTCTGAGGGAACAGCATGAACAGATTTACAGGGATGGGAAAGTGCTGGATGGTTTTGGGTCTGTTCTGAGTCAGGGCAGACCTCCTATAGCACGTGGTGGCCCCTGTCTTTCCAGCTTTGTCACTTATGTGGACTTCCACCCCAGTGGCACATGCATTGCCGCCGCCAGCATGGACAACACGGTGAAGGTGTGGGATGTGCGGACTCACCGACTCTTGCAGCATTATCAGTGTGAGTGTCCATGAGCAGCAACGGTGGGACTGTGTGTTGCCAGGCATCTGGCTCGTTGCTGCGGTGCTTAATTGGGCCTGATGATAGCACTGGCCGGTGGGAAGGAGTCTCGGCTCTGTTGAAATCTCCAGGGGCAGGTAGTCTGTGGCATGGCTGTCCTGGCTTGGAACCTTAGCCAGGAGATGGAGTACGGTGCTACGTGACAACTACCAAGCATTTTGGTGCCCACTTGTGGGATGGCAGAGTCTCATGCACACTGCAGGTCTAAATGGGGAGCCCTTGATGGGACTCTGGCCAGGGCTTCTCTCAAGGGGCACTTCTCAGTGGCTTCTCATGCCACTCGCCTCCCCCTATAATGGAAGCTCTGCCCTTCAGGGCCAAGGTGACAATCCTTGGCCTTGTGGTGAAGGGGGCGTTTCTGTCAAAAGAGGTCAGTGTTGGTGGGACCTTGGCTGCATGAGCCCTGGGGAATCCTAGTCTTTCCATGATGGCCTCCTCCGATGAGGAGCCATAAGCCGTGAGGGTCAATTTAGCTAGGGGCCAGGCTTAAGGGCCAGCCCCAGGGCTGTGTCCCCTGATTTAATTGTAGTCTTTGAAAGGCAGGACAGTGGGCAGTTGACATGGGCTGGTTTCAGGCTCCAGGTGGGAGGTGAAGGTGGGGCAGACTCGGGTTAGGAGGAGATAGCTGAAGGTTTTGGGGTATGGAGCTGGCCTGAGAGCAGGTGTGACTGGGCAGAGCTGTGAGTCACCACAGTTGTGGGGATGGAGCCCAGGAAGGGAGCTGGTGAGGGGCCACGAGAGGAACTGGGAGTTGTGCAGGAGGCAAAACAGGCGGGCAGGGCTGTGGGCTCAGGGCTGAGACCGGGGAGGGACAGAGCTGGAGTTGTTTGAAGAACAGTGGTCATTGACTTGGGACTAAGTTTAAAGTCTGTGGGCTCACTTCCAAAAGTCACACCTGAAAATGGGAAGGACATATCTGGACAAAGGCGTGGGGCTTGGGGTTCGGAGCTCTCCCCCTTATACCTCCCATAAGCCTTGCCTAGCCGATTCTTAGACTTTTGAGGACAACACTTTCTTGGGCTAACCGGGGTGACTGACCTTCCAAGAAGAGGGATCCTGGTCTTGAAAAGCACATGATGGAGGGTGGGCTCTGCAGCCAGCTTCGGCATTCATAGCTGTGTGACATTGGGCAGGTCACTTTACTCCTCTGGGCCCCACGGGACAATGATATGGCCTGTTTCACAGTGGTGTTGGGAGGGTAAGGAGTTGATCCATGTCAAGAACTTAGAGAGTGCCTGGCACAAAACAGGAGCCAGGTACAGTATTATTGACAATGACAATGGTGCTGATGAGGCTGAGTCTCTGTCCTGGAGTCAGGAATCTGGTCTCTGGGTCTGGCCAGCTCAGGTAGTCAAGACCTGCAGTACCCTACACCACCACCAGGTGGCAGGGAGCAGCCACAAAGCTGGTTCTTTCCTCAACAGGGAGCCCTGGGGTTTTGTCATTGATGCTGTCTGTTTCAGACAGAGACTTCCAGAACAGAACAGCAGTGGGGTCTGCCCTCTATTGGAGACCACGCCTTTCCCTCCCTTCCTTCAGACTTAGAGGCCTTTCTTCTGCTCTGGGCCAGGACTGAGTTGGAGATTGGGCACATCAGCCCACTTGACTGGGGGCCTGTGGGAGGGTGGGGTCAGGAGGGAGGTCTTGGACAGGGAGAGATGGGAAGGGAAGGTGACGAGTCAGTGCAGTGGTTAGGAGTAAAGGCTATTTCCTGTCTGTGAAGGGAATGGTAACAGTGCCCTCCTTAGGAAGTTTATGAGGATCTGATGGGAGAATCCACGTGAGTGGTGTAATACAGTGCTGGTGACGTGGTTTGTACCACGTAAGTCTTGACACTGGAGGAGAGGATCTCTGGGTGACCCTGGGAGAGTCCAGGCCCACCTCTGAGGAATAGGGATCCTGGGCTTGGTGGTTGTGGTGTGCAGTAGCAGGTACCCATTGGGGAGGGCCTTGAATGTCATGCTCTGGTTCAGGATCTCATAGATGCAGCCTGGCTAGAAGTGCTGTCACTCGAAGAGTGATGGGATGAGGGGCATCTGAGAGGACAGCAGTGCTGAGAGCCCACTTGGGTAGGAAGCTTGTGTGCCTGCGTAACTGGTAGGTGGGCTGTCTGTGCCCAATGTCTGAGTGAGGGCTGGGCATTAGAGTGGGGCAGAGGTCAGGCCCGGGGGATAGGTTTTGGAGACTGAGAGACAGAAGCTAATGCAGAAGGGTGGAGGGGCCAGCTGGGCCCAGGGATCTGGGACATGAGAATGGCTGAGGCCACATCCTGGGTCCCTGTGACTGAGGGGCCATAAAAAAAAAAGATCCATAAAGCAGCCAGAGTGAGGGGTGGGAGCATGGGAGGGCTGAAGACGGCAGAGCCAGGGAATGAAGGAAACTGGGGTCTTGTGAGGAGGGTGGTCAGGAGGTGGAGTAATGCAGAGCAGTCAGGGAGAGTGCAGGGTGCTGGGAAGAGGTCCCTGGGGTTCTTGAGGGAGCAGGTTTGGCAGTGTGTGGGGGTGGCAGGTCAATGACTGGCAGGGTTGGGGAGGTGATGGGTGGACTCAGATGGCATCGGGGCTGAGTCCTGAGGGGACCTGGGGTGCATGAGGCTGGCAGGCTCCACAGAGAGATTTCAGTCTGTTTTTGCTGCTGTCTTTTCCTGTTGTGACAGAGCCACTCAATGAGCCTGCAGTGTCTTATTCCTAAGCCACCCTTAATATAGATCAGAGGTTTCGGGGAGCTTGGAGTACCCCATAAACACCTGGGTTCCCTCTGAGCTCCCTGCCCAGTGCATGGCACACGGTGGGTATTCACAGGGCAGCAAACTTATCTCATCACCTCTAGGCCGACCCTCTGGAGCTCAGAGAGAACCGGGTTGATCATTGGTTGGGGAGGACACACCCCTCACTCTCTTTGCTGCTAGAGGGACCTGGCCATGTCTACTCGGGTCTAGCGGGTCCCCTAGCGAGCTCTGTGGCTGAACCTTCCACCTGAGAGGCTCGCTGTGGCCCCTTAGTGGCAGCTGCTTCCTCACCCCCAGAGGTGCAGGGGGATCTGTTTGGAAGCTGAATCTCTAGGAAGGACCCCGAGCCCTCTGGCAGCAGACTCCTGAGCTGTTTTCTGTCCTTCATCCCTAGGAAATCAGGGGAAAGTTTTTAAGGACACAGTGATGTCCATTGTCTCCCCGGTGACTCTAGATGAGCACCAGCCACTCCTGAGTGGGCTTTGGACGCATGTGGCTGTTGGGCTCTTTTGAGAGAATTTGGTTTATGATACTGCAGCGTGTGGCCAGTGAACCCAGCCTGCCTGTAGCCAGCCGCCCCAGGGCTCTGCTCCATGGAGGGCACTTCCTGTCCTGTGGTGGGTTGCTGGAGTCACTTTGGGCTACAGCAGGCAGCTGGTGCCATTTGTCTCAGGCAAGGAGTTTCTTGGCTCTGGCCTATCACTGCAGGAGCAGTTCTGATTTCCCAATTCAGCACAGAGTTGGTGGGGCTGCTGGAGCCCTGGGAGTGCCAGTCCCCACGGAGGCGGGTCAGGCTCCATATGCTGTGAGCCCACAGAAGGCTGTTCAGACATCTGAGCAGCAGCCCCCGTCCTGGAACCCATAATACGCTTTGCGGTTTATAGGCACGTGCAGGTCCTTTATCTAGTGACAGGCCTGGGTGGTCAGCAGGGCAGGCTACTCCCTATTTCAGGGCTGGGGAGCTTGAGGCTTGCCCACGGTCAGGCAGCTGCGAAGCTGTGAATCTGAGTCTCCAGCTCAGGGCCTCCGAGTCTGGTGTTCTGTCCACCATTCCACACTGGGTTCCTCATACTGTGTTGATTCTAGCCCTTTACTTGCCTGAGGCACCTGAGAGGGCTTGGCTTGGCCCTCTCCAGAAACTCCAGTTAGAGCTCAGAGTCCCAGGTTCTCTGTCCCTGGTCCTTAGCACACCCCTGGACCTCTGCCTTACCCCAGCTGTGTTCATGGAGGGTTTTAAAACAGCTGTGCAGCCAGAAGGGCAGGTCTGCATCCTTTGCTTGGCATTTTGAAACTGAAAGGGTTGAGTAGGAGACAGTGCACTGTCCCACCTGATCTGGCCAACTCACTGGCTCTTTCCTGCCATCCTTAAGTGGGCATTTATGTGACCTTCGCAAACAGGAGTGTTTAGAGTGTGCTTTGCTGCTGGTATTAGAGCACCTTCATTGTGCAAATCCATAGTCCTTTGTAGACCCAAAGCTACCACGTCTCTGGTAATGCTGGTTGTGCATCATGAGAAGCCACCCTCAGTGAAGTGAGCCAAGCTCTTTGTGGTGGGGT
Organism: Equus quagga; assembly: GCF_021613505.1. Lineage (NCBI taxonomy): Eukaryota > Metazoa > Chordata > Mammalia > Perissodactyla > Equidae > Equus > Equus quagga. The sequence goes on from NC_060267.1 coordinate 134,428,641, forward strand.
GTTGGGGGTGGGGCTTGGCCCTGGCATGGCCTGCTCCAGAAAGGTATCTCCTACTTGGGCACCTTGGCTTTCTCTGGGCTCCGCAGTGAGCCAGGTTTGCTGAGGGCCTCAACATGCAGAGCTGTGGGGCAGAGTGGATTGTCGGTACCCAGGTCTCTCCTTAGGCCACCTGCTGCCCACAAGCTGCGGCCAGTTCCTGATGGTTGGGGGCAGGGTCTGCAGCAGCCTCAGTCCCACCCTCCCTGGGCTTTTGGTGACCTGTAGAATCTTGACATTGGTTTATCTGTGATCCTGAGTTGGAGTCCCTTCTTTGGGTTAGAGGTGGGGTTGGGGGGATAATAGCTAGGAACTCACAGTTGTGCCCAAATGGCACTCTGCCATCAATTATCACTGATGTCTGCCATGGAGCCAAGAAGAGGGCCTGCAGCTTTGGGCCAGATGAAAAGTGGATTACTTGTGGACATCACTGCTCAGGGCTTTGTGACTGGAGGCTCCCCACCTTGTGGGGCAGCTGAACCTCTGTGGGAGACTGTCATGCAGGGGTGATTCTTATGATGAGGCCCCCCTGGTATGGCTCCGCCACCTCTAGAGAGCCAGAGAGGCTGCCACAGGCTGGCGGGACTGGTGAGCAAGGCAGGAGAGTGAGTGGGGAAGGGTGAGTAGGTGTCTGATACATCCCCCAAATCCTGGAATGCCAGGCTGAGCCCTCTTCTAGTAAATGGTTCTAGATGTTTCCACCCCAGCCAGGAGCCCTTTGATATTCCTGCCATTTATAGTGGAGCAGGGCTTCTGGTGCCTTTCTTCTAGGGGAGATTCTCTCCCGTGGGTGGGCTTGACCATGTGGGAAGCGCTGGTGTGGTATCCACACCCTGACTTGCCACTCTCACGGTGCTGGGGAAGCCCTGAGCTCACCCTCCCTGCTCCAGCTGCTCGTCTTGTGAGCTTCATCTCAGGTGGGGTGGGGGTGGTGGTTATCCCAGAGCAGGCTGCCAAGGGCTGCAGGAACAAGAATGATGCGCCCTTCTCCAGAGCTCAGGGAGGCAGATGTGCCAGGAGCAGCATATCAAGAGGCCCAAGGGGAGACTGGGGAGTGCTGAGGTAGATGCAGGAGGGCTGCCTCCCAGGGCTGTCCTGTGGGCCTGTGGGGTCAAGGGTGGGCAGGACTCCCCTGGGGCACTCTCACAGTGCTTCTGCCCCCCTCTGACCCCACTTATCTGCCAGCATGAACCAGTATGCAGATGAGCATAGCCGGCCCCTCCGGAGCGCAGGGCACTGGCTCTCAACCTACAGACACAACCTGAAGTGCCTGCAGGACTGTGCCGAGCTAGACCTGATCTCCTGCCTCCCTGAACATGACATACTCTTCTGGGGGGAGGGAAGGATTCACTTTTTATTTCACTCAGTTGTGTAATCATAGTGACCGTATTCTGATGGCTAAAAATTTCTGTAAGTACACAGAGTAAATTAGAACCCCCCTATTCCTGTCCTCCCCAGAGATAACCTCTGCTTTCTATCTGGAGCTTCTGTCCACAGCCCTGCTCTGGGTCTGCACATGCGGGTAGTGATGGTCACACTCTGTGCATTACTAATGTTCTTTCTACTACTCCTTGTGGCTGGCACCTGTTCAATTCCTGCTGGAGTTGGCTATGGCTTTATTCCTCTGCTCTCTGTGCCCCCAATTTTGGTAAACACTGAGAGAGCTGGTCCCCCTCCCCCATGGCCTCGAGTGTGGGGAGTGTCGGGCTGTAGGGGCTCCGTACTGTGCCTCTAGGAGCTGGCTGTGCAGACCTCGTGAGCCTCTCTCCAGGCCATCTCTTGGGGTTCTTGGTGCTTAGACAGTGTTCAGACATAAGCATCGTGTTACATAAAGCCCTGGCTGTCTCCCCTAAGTGTGCTTGGGAACATGTATCCACACTCCCCAGCCACGTCAACACATCAGCTGGGCTGGTGTCCTAGGGGCTTCGTGCACCCCCATAGGCTCTACTGAGGACCATTTTGTAGTGAATGTGTTTACTGGTCCAGGAACGGTTCCTGCAGCTTCACAGGGCTGGGCTGAGGGGTTGTTTTTAGAATTTGCCTTTAGGTCTGTGGGAATTCTGACTTGGGAGGATCATGGTTGTCTTAGCCCCACTGGTTTCCCTCACCAGGCCTGTATGATGAGTACGAAGGCACCAAGATCCTCCTTGGCAGCTACTCTAAGAAGCTGTGATGTAGCTGGTCCACACATTGCCATCCCCATGTGGCCTGCCTGGGTCCAACTCACCCACTTACTTACCAGCTACTTTCTGAGTCCCGCTCAGTGTCAGGCTCTGAGTAGGGAGCCAAGGACCTAGCACGGCCCTTGCCTGATGGAGCACATGGTCTCATGGGAGACCCAGCCATGAATCAAATAGCTGCACCAAAATATAAAGCCCCTGCTGTGAAGAGTGCACTGACCAGAGACTCATGGCGCTTCAGGAGGACAAATCAAGGGGGTGGCCCTGATGGGCAGGTCTGGGGAGGCTTTCCTGAGGAGGTGACTCTGAACAGTGAGCTTCAAGGCCAGGGGAGGAGGTGGGCAAGAGACTCCTGGGCCCACAGGGAACAAGGGTGGAAAGTTCCCACTGCTGGGGAGCCAACAGGTGGCTGGATCTTGAGGAGTGACAGACACCAAGATGGATGGTGGGGCTTGGGCTGGGGCAGTGGGGAAAAGAGTCATGCATGGGGTTGAGCTGTTGAGTGTGTAAAATGGCAGGACCTGGAGTTGCATGGGCCACGAGGGGCAGCAGAGAGGGACATCTGAGGGCTCACTCTGTACAGAGGCCTCATAGGCTTAACCTGGTAGCATCCCCACAAGTGCCCCTAACACGTGGGTGCTGTGATGCAGCAGGATAAACAGGCTCAGTGTGTCAGGGTGCTTGCTCAAGGTCACCAGGTGGGCTAGTAGGGAGGCTGGGATCGGAACCCAGGCCCAACTGGCTCCTGAGAGTGTGTCTTAGCTGTCTGCTCGCCTGCCCTCACACACCCCTTCTCCTGTAGAGTTGGGGCATCGTATTGGCATTTCAAGGGTTTGATTTTCCACTTGGTTTTCCTAACGTAGCAGTATGTAAGACAGATTGAGCATTACATTTGAGCCCTCTGCTCTGCTCCAGCTTGACTGCTCAGTGTGGTGGGAGAGGTGGAGGAATTGCTTGATCCCTCTCACCTTGCCATATGGCTCCTGCCTGCCCTCTGTCTCCTGCCACTAGCCCTCAGCTCTGGATGAGTCTCCTGTCCATTGATCATGCTGCTCTCCTGGGAAATCCTTGAGGGGTTCCTCTTAGCCCCTCTGAGTGATAGCCACCCCAGGCAGCCCTGTGCCAAGCCTCGGTTGGCCCCAATTGCTCATCTTCAGGCTTCAGCTGTGCTCCCTGGGCCTCCCAGCCAGCGCCTGACTGATATCCTTCCCTCAGTGCACAGCGCGGCAGTGAATGCCCTCTCCTTCCACCCGTCGGGAAACTACCTGGTCACAGCCTCCAGCGACTCGACTCTGAAGATCCTGGACCTCATGGAGGGCCGGCTGCTCTACACGCTCCACGGGCATCAGGTGAGGGCATCGGCCTGGCATGGAGTGGGTGGGAGGCACGGCCTTGAGGCCTGTGCAAGGCTGGGTTCATCTGAGGTGGCCCTTCCCTTGGAGCCCACGGGGGAGTGGTTTCTGTGGTGCCCTCATAGCCTAGGCAATGGAGTGAGATGCAAAAACAGGTTTGCCACCCACAAGACCTGTGACCTCTGGCAGAAGTGCTGGGCCTGGCACTACAGCTGAGAAGGGAGTAGAGGAGTTAAATTGAGTGAGGGGTGGGTGGGTAGGCATCTAAACGCGGTTAGCAGGCTTCCTCTAAGTGGCTGAATGGAATCTGTCCCCTGATGACCTCAGGCGTTCCTTGGTCCAGCAGTTGAGTAGAGCCCAAGAACCCATGCCCTGAGTTGCTACTGGGGTCTCCTTGGGTTCTGCAGACTTTAAAGCCCTTTGGAGACAGAAACAACAGGTGTCTCACAGAGGCAGGTGCAAAGGAGAGAAATCTTGCTGCGTGTTTGTTTGGGAATTCCTGGAATTGAATCAAGTGAGCAGAGGCCTTCTCTCTGAGTGGCTTTCACCAACGCATCTGGTGCTCTGGACTCCCTGGGTGGGCAGTGGCCAGGCACGGGCCCCTGTCTGGGGGCTGTGGTGAGGTGGGCTACTTGGGCATTCTCTAGCAGCTGGCTGGGTGTGGGCCTCTCACCTCCCACCAGGAAGTCATGGTTGAGCTGTTTCCTGCTGAGCAGAGTGGTCATCAGAATGTCTCCTCTTGGGACATAGTTGCCACACCCAAGTCGGGCAGGGGCGGCAGAGACCAGAGCTTTACAGTTCATCCCCTTCTCCACCTGTGAGCAGGATGCAGGCAGGATGTAGAGTAGGGAAGGGCCCTCAGGGCTGAAGGAGGCCTTGGGGTGCTCATATATCTTAGATCAGAAGCCAGGTGGGAGGTGTCTAGCCCAGAGCTCTCTGGATCCCACTGTCATCTGAGTCGGGGCACGTGGGGCCGTTAGCCATGGCTTGAGGGCATGGGCCCTTTCTTCTGCTTTCTTGGGACCTGCAGGCCACTTGCTGCCCTCAGCTCGTGGTGACCCCTTGTCCTCTCTGTCAGAGACACATCTCATGTGAGGACAGCAGGCCTGTTGCCCAGAGCCGGCACATCTAGATGTAATGTACGGCACTGGGCTGGGGTGACAGCTGCTCCTGTTGTAAGCTTGTTGGGGAGCCACCTTTGTTAGCTCTTTGGCAAGTCAATTATTTAGATTAATGTGTAACCAGTTTTGGATCTTACAACCAGGAGAGCATTTAAAAACCATGTGAATGCCACTGCCTCTCCTGCTTCCCATAAAAAGAAAGAAAAGGCAGTACATAGAAACACCATGCAAACAGATGTATACTGAGTGATCACCCAGGGCTTTTTCTTTTTTTCTGAGGGTTCTTTAAACACCCAATTCACTTCTTAGGCTGAGAATCCTTGAATGTGGTATCTGAAATGCCATCCCCATGTGTGGGTGCAGCTTCAAGCACAGAAAGGATCCCTGTTGATGTTGTTCTCCTGGAGAAGTGAAACAGGCCAAGTGGAACTGCATGTTTGCTTGTCTGCTGTTGAACCTAGACATGTTTGGGAACCAGGCTGAGGGACAGCTGGCAGTTTGAGGGTATAGAGAATGGGAATTGGCTCCATGGAATCATTTCTTCTTCAGGGCACCAAGCTTACAGTGTCCAGAGGAAAGGAGAAGAAGGAGAAGTGAGCTCTGTTCATTTTGCCATCTGTTTGTTTGTTTGTCATCTGCTCCCCAGCTCATTGAGCTGGGCATCAGGGGTACAAAATGGATGTCATGGCCTGGGAAGCAGGGGCCTCCCTGGGGAGGTCCACAGAGCTGAGATGGCATGAGATGAGTTAGGAAACTAGGAGAGGCAGACTGAGTCTTATGTGGTACTTGGAGGGTTGGGTGAAGGAGGGTTGGGTGAAGGTAGGTTGGTTTCTCCCCAGGGTGCAGCTCAGATGAAAGTGGGAATCGGAGTGTGAGGCTCAAATTTGTTTCTGTTCCCAACCTCTCAAAGTCCATATCAAATACAGAAACTTAGGATTGGTGTGCCATTAGCTCTTCCCATGACACCAGCCCCATGGTGGGCTGCCACGGGCTGGGAGCCCCGGGGCCTGGCTTGCTCAGGGTTCTGCAGACCGAATCGGGGTGGAAGGAGCTAGCCAGGATTGCCCTGACTCTGCTCCATCCCTGCACTTGCTTTAGCCCCTCCTCTTCCTAGAGAGCTGATTCTCTCCTGCCCACCATCTCTTCCTCAATATCCGTGGTGAGACCACTGTGCTCCCCCGATGGTGATGGCAGCTTGCTGCCAGGTTCTGCAGCTGGCCACATGGGCAGACCAGACCCGCTTCCTTGAGAAGACTTTTGGGCTGCTTCCTAATGACGTGGATGATTGAAGAGTCTGGTCTCAGGGCTGATGTGGGCGTGCAAGTGCAAAGTACGTAGTACGTGTGGGGCAGGGCTGCCCAAGGAGAGCCTGTTTGCCCTAAGCAAAGCCCTCCTTGCCCTCCAGGCCCCATGGTCTGCCAGGGTTTGCTGTGGCTCCTTGTTGGGCCTGGCTCTGCCCCTGGGTTTGGGGCAATTCAAAGTCAGCTAATGGTACTTTCCTAAGGGAGGATAATGTGGCTGAGCAGCCTTAATTTGGGCAGTTGTTTAAAAACAGCCCACCAGCTAGACTGTATACCTAGTATATGTGGAGATCTGTGGCCAGGAGTGGGGGCTGCTTTGCTCAGCCCCAAGGGGAGAAATCCATGGAGGCTGGGCCTGTGTTGTCACCTGGGAGCCAGTGTGCTTCGAGGACGTTCCTGACTTGTGAGGGTTTGTGAGATGCTATCAGGTCAGAGTGGCTCAGCTCCAGGAAGTTCTTTGACACCCTGGTTGACGCCTTTGGGACATGTATTACCTGCACTGATTCCCAGGGAGAGGGCCTGGTAGGGGGGCTGCATCACAAGGCTGCTGAGGAGTGGGCTGAAGCAGTCCTCTTAGGCTTCCCACTCGTTAAGTCCATTCCCTGTCCCGTCCTTCCAGGAAGATGTGCACCTGGGCTCCTGGGTGACTTGAGCTTCCACATTCTGTCCTGGGAGGTGGCTGAGTGCCTTGTAAAGCGCAGCTGCCACCAGCCACTTCCTGAAGGCCCTAGGGCTTCTGAGTGGGTCCCATATGCCCAGGGATTCTGTCCCACAGGTGAGGATGGCAGATATGAAAGCACTTTTGAGTCCAGGTGGGGAAACTGAGGCCCAGAGAGTGGTCTGGACTTGTAGGGACCTCAGGCAGCTTAGGATGGCAGAGCTGGGACAAGTATCCACGTCTCCGCAGTCTCCACCACACTCATCTACGCCCTTTAGAAGTTGAGTTGTGATTGCACGCTTGTTTTTAGGTCACTGGTCTGTGTAGGAGGCCCGCAAGCCTTGTGGCTGCTTGTGTCCTGGCCTTGCTGCATATGACCCCATTTCACCAGGATGGAACCCCATGAAACTTTGGTTTGGATTTGGAGGACCTCCTGTGACAGTCCCCAGGCATAGCCCTGAGAGAGCCGTGAGAGGGAGGGCTATTGAGTTTTTCTGCCAAATAGAGCAGGAACTCCCTTGTGCTTCCAGTTTCACACCTGTGAGAAGGGACAGTGCAGGCTGGGGGTCAGAGGCCAGCTGAGAGAAGCCAGCCACAGGGAGCTGATGCTGGGGTGAGACAAACCTTGACCAGGAGTGGGGGCTGTGTGTGTGCCAGCGAAGTGTCCCCATGTCCTGTGTGAGGGCAGGGCCTGAGTGAGCCCCTCTGGGGAAATAGGGAGGGAGGGTCAGGTGAGGCAGTGCCATTGGGCTGGTGCTCTCTTGTCTAGCTTGAGGCCAGAAGTCTCCTGATATGCCACTCGAACACAAGAGCCAGCCTATGGCAGATGCTGGTGGGCGAGGGCGGGTGTCTTCTTGCTGGGGTTTGTGGAGGAAGCAGCACGGAAGGCTAGGTTGCAGTCACCCTACATGAGCTGGTGGTCCAAGACCGCCACCCACACCAGAGGTCTCTCGGGCCTCTGTGGACTCGTAATGTCACAGGGGTACCAGGATGGAGGTACTTGCTGACTGCCGAGCTAAGATCAGGGTCACCCACTGCAGCCTGGGTCTCCTGGGTGGGACCCACGTGATGGCATTGAGGGCAGCTCATCAGCCCAGGAGTCTGACCATGCTGGCCATTTGGTGGTTCTCTGGTGCATAATTGGCACACTTCCCATTAGCCCATGTGAGGCCGGCTCATTTTGTGGGACTGGGGTAGATGTCAGTTACAAGTTTATGGTGAGCCTGAAGGATTTGGCTTCTCTCCTAAAGTCCTAGCTTTGGAACTCTGAGCTACAAGGGGTCATTCAGGGAGTGTGGCTGGGGACTGAGAGAGGCTCCTGCCCCATGGGAGCTCGACGCTGCCCATGCTGTACTGCAGGAACAGCTCATCAGCTGCAGCTGGGGCCCGTGTGGCTCTTCAGAGGCTTCCACGGGGTGAGTGTCATTGAGTGACTTGGCTGGCGGGCCAGAGAGCGAGGCAGGCCCTTTCCTGGCTCCAACTTGCATGGACTCTAGCCCTTAAACAGCCCTGCTGCTCCAGCTGCACAGAGCCTCAGTGATGATAAGGCAGCAGTGGCGGCAGGTTTCCAAATGCAACCCGAGCAGACACTGACACCTTTGCCAGGATGTGGGGGTTGGGACAGGCTGGGGTCTGTTGGGGCTGAGAGGTAGGGTACCCTCTTTACCCCCCTACCTCCAGCTGAATTTGCCCACCCTGGGTGGCAAGTAGACAGAGAAGCGAGGTGCTGCCAACCTGGATATGGCACATTGCCTTCCTTCCTCCACCTTTTCAACCCTGGGGACATGGACAGTTTCTCTCTCAGGGCTTGTGCTGGTAAAGAACCTGCACCAGTCACCTTTGCCAGCTTCTTTGAGTGAGGTCAAGTGCCAGGATGCATTTGGTTGGGAAGGGTTCACACAGCCTTGTCTGGTGGGTGTTGATGCCCAGCTTTCTAAGGAAGCACCCCTAATATTTCTAGGAACAAACAGCTTGTACCCACCTGTTTCTAGTTTGGCAAAACGATGGGCACTCTTCCACCTTGTTCAGCTGAAAAAGCCTGAGCTTTGAGAGGCTGCTGGTGGGAGGAAATGGCTTGGGCATTGGGGTCAGACCATTCCAGCCTTGCCTCTTACTCTGTGACATTGGGCAAGACCTTGACTTTGCTGAGCCTTTTCTCATCTGCAATGACTCCCCTGTCTGCCTCGTAATAGGAGAGGATGTGTCTGCATTGCCCAGCACCAGACAGAGTAGGTCCTCACAGATGTCAGTTCATTCCACTTCCGCTCTCAGAAAGTGATCCCATGCTATAGTAGGTGAGAGCTCTTTAAAAGGCCATTTAAGTTTCTGTTATGGGCATGGTCCTGGCACCATGGGTGGGCAGGCAGTGTTTGTTAGGAAAATGAGTCAGTGGTGGGGGTGTCTGATGACTTGGCCCCCATTGATGGGCACAGGGCCTTAGCTGTCAGTCCCTCCCCCTCTGGGGTGGATATTGCTGTTTCCCCTCCTCTCACTCACCCACGGAGTCTCTCCAGGGTTTATCTGGCTTGTCATTTTGTTTAGGGTGGTTCTCATCTCCTCCAGAACATCCCCTTGCTTTGGCTTCTCTTTTGTCACAAAACTCCTGAAAGCCATCCCCTGACGGGTGGGCTGTGGTGGCTCCCCTGACCTAAATGCACTTGTCTCCACCAGCTGCCCTGCGTGGGTTTGCCCTGCCGGCGCCTTGGTCTGCATGTCTCTTTGCCGTGCCCTTTATTAGTCCCATCCATTGAGTCATGTTTTCCAGGCCTGACTCCCAGAGGACAGGCCGGGTATCTGATGGCACTAGGCTGGCGGGGATGCCAGTGCCCTCTGAGGTTCTGGAAAGTCTTGCTGTGGGATCTGCCATGGCCACGACAGTTAAGCAGGAGGAAGGGGAGTCCCTGCTTCTTGCTGGATCCAGTAGAGACTTAGCAGTGTCAGGGCTGCACAGGAGCCTCCTCGTCCCCTCTTGCCCGTCCCTTTGTGGCAGGGAAAACTGGCAGGAGAGGGAAGGGCTTTCCCACCAACTACAGCTATTACTTGAAGCCTTGTACCCCGAGTGAGGCCCTCGTAGCTCTGTGTGGCAACTGTGGGGGCAATGTGCTAGAAATACAGATTTATTTTTCTGTATTTTCTGAAACATAATCTTGAGCCATGCTCATTTGGTTTAAGTCCCCAGAGCTATTTGGGAGAAGATGGTGGGCGGGACGTGGGTGGGGAGTTAAATCTGGTGTTTGTGGCTGTGCAGTTGGTGTTCGTGTCGCTGTGGAGTGACTGAATTGCATGGGGACTGATGGGCTCATGGTTTCATATGCCCCAACCAGCCCGTGGTGCCAGTAAGCAGCCATGGCCAAGGGCCCAGAGCCCTGAAACAGGGCTGGGTGAGGGGCTTTGCTCAGAGGCTTGGTTGTTGTGAAATCACGGACTCAGAGTATAGGATCCCCCAATGTTACTGGGAGCTTGTACCATTCCAGAGCCTAGGCTGGGAAGTGGCAACAAGGGGGACTCACTCTTGAGAAGAGGCAGCAGTGTGACAGAGTGGCCTGGGGCACAAGCTGCCCCTCGTGCTGCTCCAGGTGGAAGGAAGCTCTCCGAATGTACCTCTCCTCTCTGTCTTCCAGCACTCTGCAACTCTTGTGTAGTCATTTCATTTTGGAGAATTACTTCCATGGTTGGGAGGCTCATACCTGGCTTGGATGGTTGGGCACCTTCTGGGAGAAGTGAGGGGACATCAAGAGGGAGGCCAGCTTATTTATTCCACCCTAAGTAACCAAGAAGTCAGCCTGGCCCTCTGTCTCCTGCCAGCAGCCCAGGGTTGAAGACTGGGAGCGGGTGTCCTCGGCCGAGGTCAAGAGAGAGTATGGTGTTCATGAGCAGCAGTTCCTCCCCAGATGCTGCTCCTTGTCCATGGGACCACCACTCGAACACAAGAGCCAGCCTATGGCAGATGCTGGTGGGCGAGGGCGGGTGTCTTCTTGCTGGGGTTTGTGGAGGAAGCAGCACGGAAGGCTAGGTTGCAGTCACCCTACATGAGCTGGTGGTCCAAGACCGCCACCCACACCAGAGGTCTCTCGGGCCTCTGTGGCCTCTGTGTCTCTGTTTGATGGCAACTCTTCTTTTACTTCTGTCTTGGGGCATATGGTGTGACAATCCTTTTTGTCCACTGGCCATCACAAAAAACATTTCAAAACCCTTGTGAGGTGGTGGTGGTTGGGGGTACCTGGCTGGACTTTGCCAGCATAGCTGTCGTGGGCACAGGGGTCAAAGTTTAGGTGTTCAGGCTCCTCAGTGAGTCAGGTGGGGAGGCAGTGAGGAGAGTAGGGAGGTTGGACAGGCTGCAGGGGGCTGCAGAGTGAGTCACCAGGAGCTGTGGGATCTAAACACCATGGGCTCCTTTGTTGTGCCTTTTTTTTTTTTTTTTTCACTTTCTTCATTGATGCTTTGCGCTTTGAAAGTAAAGAAACCAGGGACTATGGGTCCCTTGGGTCTAGAAGTTGGCAGGGGAGAGGCGGCGTGTGGTGAAATGACTGGGTGTAGGTCCGGCCCAGCTCAAGGGCCAAGTGTGGCTGGGTCAGGAGGGAGAGTCGGGTGGGAGGCTAGGCTGTGTCCAGTGCTCTTGATGATCAGGCAGGATCATCTCACAAAAGATTCTGAGCAGATCCAGAGAGGGAGGAAGGACCTGGTTGAGCCCATGGGACATCCCTGCCAGTGGATCTGGCCTGGAGGCAGATTGAACAAGGGCCTCAGGTGGGTGGGCATCTCCATTGACCAAGGGCAGGTCGGACTCCACACCACTGAAGGCCCAGACAAGAGCTATTGCTCAGAGTCACACTCGGGAGTCACTGCAGAGGCCCTAGGCATTGCCTGTGGGAAGAAACAATTTGGCAACATCCCTGCCCTGAGCCAGTGAACAAATGGATTGAGTGACTAATTAAGTAAAAGGAGTAACCCAGAGCGAAGGCAGAACAGTCTCAAAGAACATGCATCACAGCTGATCACTGTCAGCGATAGAGACTCCCTGCAAGGCCTCAGGGTGGGGAAACTTTAGAATGTACTCCTTAATAACTGCTGGGCTGAAGAGAATCACAGTGGAAACTAGCTGTTTCCAAGTGAATGACGGTGAAAATATTACATATTGGAAACTTTTCGGATCTATCTAAGGTGGTAATCAGAGGCAAATTTGTAGCCTTAAATGAATTTCTTTAAAACCAAGAAAGATTGTAAATAACTGGATGAAGAGCTCAGTGCAGGAGGCTACAGAAAGAACATGGAGGAGGAGAAGACCTTCTCATTCTCAGTGTTTGAGGAGTGTGAGCAGTCTAGTGGGGCTGGAGCACTCCTGAGGGTGGAAGTGGGGCTGGGTTGTCTGGGGCCCCAAAGGCTGACCGAGGGATTAGGGACGATGATTGGCAGCAGTGGAGAGCCCATCTGGGTTCCAGTCCATGGTGGCTTTGGCCCGTAGTGGAGCCCGGGCCAGCCATTCTTGGGCTGTGCTCTGAGTGCCCTGGGCTGCTTGCATGGACCCTGGATAGAAGGGCAGGAGCCTTTGTGGCAGGCCACCCTTTCCAAGAAGACTGAGGTACCTGGTGCGGGAGCCAAGCAGTGCTGTTGGTACACGGGCACTGTTAGGAGGACTGTGGGCCTCACCCCCTTGAGATTCCCCTCCCACCGTACTTGTTGTTCCCGCCATCCCTGGAGTTTGCTGGGACTTGGACTCTGGGGAAAGCTCTTGCAATTTTTGTCAGGAGGGCTCCCAGTACCTACTGTCTGGCTCTGATCCCCCTGCTGAGCCATGGGCTGCTTGGCCTCCAGCATCTTGTCCCCAGCTTAGCATCTGGTGGTTGAGTGACAACAGGAAAGGAGACTGACCCACAAATATTTGTTTGGTTCCTTAGTTGCTGTGACTTCTTGGAAACCTGCCATTCCTCAACGAGCCAGATCTGGGCAGGCAAAGAGCCCGGCTTTTTTGACACACCATGTACTGGTTTTCTTCCCTTTTCTCTCTTCCCTCTTTGTTTTTCCTCAAAATGAACATAGTTTTGTTTTGTTTATATAGTAATGTAGCAATGCCATATACTCATTGTTAAAAAATTCAAAATATGGGAAATTATAAAAATTTCCAAGAATCAAGTAAAAGTACCTGAAATTGCACCCCACCCCCACCCCCGCCATCATAAGTCCTATAAACCTTGTTAACCCTTGGTGACTATCTGCCTGGAAGAGATCTGAGTGACACCCCACCTGCCCTGGTCCTACACTCAGGCACTGCGCACGCAGCCCATAGTGCCTTGCACCTGGGATTTCATACTCACTGATGTAATTGGGCATTGTTCCCCGTCAGTAAGAATGGATCTCCTTTGTCCTGTTGGATGGCTGTGCAGGACTCCCTGTGATTCCCATCCTCTTGGGGCCCCACCTGCGAGAGAAGGCATTGAGGGGCACAGACTGGAGGCTTTGTCTCTGGTCTCTCAGGCTGTGTTCTCCCCCTTGGACATGTTACCCTTAGGAAAGGTAAATGTACAAACTACTCTGTGAGGACTAAGTGGGTCAGTGCAGGCGAAGTGCTCCCAGCCAGCCTGAGTGCTCAGCGTTAGCTGGCCTTGTACTTACTTTCTTCTTCATCACCCCTAGTATGGGCACCTCAGAGAGGAGGAACTGTGGATAGATTCCAGAAGCATGGACAGACATGTTCCCTCCCTCCAGGGTGCTTAGGCCCAGGGGGCAGCTCTCAACCTGCCTATCTCTTCTGGGCGGGAAGAAGCTGGCCTTGCTCCACGACCACGGGTCCCTTTTCCAGCCCACAACTTGTCTGGTCTTTTCTGGCATCTAGTGGAAGGTGCTTCCCAGTGTTCTTCTTGTCCGTGGTTCTGCCGCTTAGATCAGCCCCGGAGATACCTCGTATGGGCAGTTGGGGTTTTTGCTGCTCCTTGTGTTGGTCTGGAGGAACTGAGGTGGCCTTTGTGACAGTGGCCACACTATTGTCATATAGTAGAGAGCCTCTTTTATCTGATTTTGCTTGGGAAGTGTCAAATACTGCCACACTAAAGGTTTGGCTCAGAAGAAGAGATGGTTTGTGATGTTGTGCTGAACAGATTCTTGCTCTGTGCATCTTTCTGCAGTGGATTTCAGGCATGTGGGGGAAGAGCCCTCCCTCTACTAGGAGATCATGCCCCCCCTGCCCCAGGCCTGGACATGCTCACTGGCCCTCAGTGTGCCGGCTGGCACAGGCCTGGCATCACCCTTTGGACAGTCGTGCAGACCTTCAGCACCTGGGAAGCCAGAGTGGGCACATCTCCTCCTAAGGTCCAAACATAAAGAAAGTGACATGCACATTAGAGAGACACATCCTGTTGCTTCTCTGCCCAGGCACCTTCCATAACCCCCTCCCCAGCCTCCTTCTTGCCCTGGTTCTGGCCTCTTGTGTCGCCTGGGCTCCCTGACTGTGCCCTTCCTCTGCTCATTGGCTCCTCCTTGAGGCTCCATACTTCTCTGGTCCATTGCAGGGTGATATAGGGGAGGAGATGGCTTGGGTCAGGAGGACCAAGTTTTGACCCCGTTGCTGGGATAAGTCAGTGCACCTCTCTGACCTCTGGCTCCTCCTTGGGAAGTGGAGACAGTGATGCCAGCCCAGCAGGGCTGCCAGCAGGTACTGTCCTGTTCATTCCTCTCTGCCCACCTGTGGCCCCATGTGGCCTGGCCTTTGACCTGTGAGTGGTGTTTGGGAACAGAGGTCTCAGCAGTGGTGCTCATACCTGGGTACCACAGGTTCCTTGGCCAAAGGCTGAGGAGGAGCATGGGCTGAATGAGGCCCCCAGCCCTTTGCCCTCCGGCTGCCGCTCTCATTCAGGAGCTTCTGGTTTTCTTCCTGTGTGTTTAGAGTCTGGAGTGACCTTTGGTGTTTCTTCTTTTCTGTTTGCTCCCGTAGGGTCCAGCCACCACTGTTGCCTTTTCAAGAACAGGGGAGTATTTTGCTTCTGGAGGTTCTGATGAACAAGTAAGTAAAGCATGGTCTGAGGAATCTCCGCTGATACTGATCAGAACAGAAGAGGGGGCCAGGGCATCTTAGGGGTGGGCTGGGTTTCACCAGCTTCCTTGGTGGCTTTCAGCGACCTTGAAGGCTGGATCTTGGGGTGAGGCACTCAGACCCTTGCCTCCCTAGCGCAGTCTCCTGCAGGAGCTGACCCTGTGGCAGCATCTCAAAACCCCCACTGCTCAAACCAGCATGGATTGGAAGGAGTCTGTACAGTCATTGCCGTGAAAAAGTTAAAACAAAGCTTTTTAGTAACTTCTCTTTCCTGATTATAAATGAGTAATTAGGTAGCAATTATTGGATCCTTGCTGTGGCCTGGTAATGTGGGCAACGTGGCAAGAGCTTCATAACTCCTTTAATCCTCATGGCAACCCTGTGGGCCAGCCCTCTCATCACTTCGTTCTGTAGACAGGGACACTGCGTCTCAGCAGATGCAGAGCTAGTGGCTTCCCCAGAGCCTCCGCTTTGACATTTGTCACCCTTTGCTCCCTGACCTGCTTTGTTATGCTCTTTGAAGTGTCATTTTCAAATTCCATGGCTTCAGGGAGAGGACTTGAGTGAGGAGGTCCTGTCCCACCTTGTCACCATTTGTGCTGAGGCTTTCCGCCTGTTAGCCTGGCGCACCCTGCCTAGTCTGCTAAGCACCGATGACCTGTCTCCTGGTGGGCACCTTGCCCCCGGGCTCTGCCCCAGAGCCTGGCACCTGGAGCTTCAGGGGCATTGAAGAGTCCACCCGTCGGAAATCTTTCTCCAGGTTCCCCATGCAGTACTGCTTGTCCAGAGAGCTGCACTCCCCTCAGGCAGAGAGGAAAGGGTGGCTGCTCTGAGCTGCTGTTGACCTGGAGTGTTGTCCAGAATGTTCAGACTCTTGATGCCAGCCTCACAGCTCTGACTGCTCAGCCCAGGAAAGCCCTATTGGCCTCTCAGGCAGCCCCAGCCCCAGCCAAATGGAGCGATTTTGGTTGAGTCTCTGTCAGTAAAGCAGAGGGTGGTTAGAGTCTCTTTTAGCACAGTCTGGGGAGGAGGCGGCTGGCATCTTCCCACACCAGCGCCAGTTCCTGTGCTAACCGGCCAAGGAAGGAGCACAGCCAAGGGGACGCCTGAGCCGTCCCTCGGCATGGAGGCCTGGCTCATTGCTTAGAAGACTAGGGAAACTACTACAGGAAATTCACATTGTAAATAAAGTCACAGTAAAAGAAATTCTCACAGTATGAGAGGCAACCTGTAGAAAGTAGGGCTTCTGCCCACTCTAGCCTCTCCTTAGGCAGCCACTGCTGTCAGCTCCCTAGCTGCCTCCTTTTTTTTTTTAAGATTTTTTTCTTTCTTTTTTTTTTTGAGGAAGATTAACCCTGAGTGAACATCTGATGCTAGTCCTCCTCTTTTCGCTGAGGAAGATTGGCCCTGAGCTAACTTCTGTGCCCATCTTCCATCTACTTTATATGCAGGACGTCTGCCACAGCGTGGCTTAATAAGCGGTGTGTAGGTCCATGCCCAGGATAGGAACTGGTGAACCCTGGGCCACCGAAGTGGAGCGTACAAAGTTAACTGCTATGCCATCAGGCCTGCCTCCCTGGCTGCCCTTAAGAAAGTCTTCTCTGACAGCCTTTTTGGAGTGACATTTGACATCATCTCTTCACATTCATGATAGCCATGCCACTCCTAGGAATTTATTCAGCAGTTAGACTTGTAGTTACACAAAGACCCTACAAACAAGGGTGTAAGTGGGTCAGTGTTCTGTTTGTAAAGAGGACTAATGAGCCGTAGGTGCCACCAGTTGGGGGCAGTCATTAGTGGTGCTACTCTGGGAGTGACAAGGAGCCTCCCAAAGAACCAGGCTCGTGGCTGTGTCCTGACGGGGAAAGCGTCCAGGGCATGCTGAATTTTTGTCTAAGGTGGATATGGTGGTTTTTCTGTGGTCTCAGTTGACCACTAGCCATGCTCCACAATTCCTCCCCTCCTGGAAGTGGCCCTGGAAGAGCACAGCCCCACAGGTTGACACCCTCCAGCAGGGAGCGCTCTCGCTCCCCAGCAGGGCCACTCCTTCAGCCTTTAGGAGGAGCCTAGGACATGAAGATCTGAGTGGGACAGGAGACAATGTCAGTGTCTGTGCAGAGCTGGCTCCTGTGAGCCTTACCAGAGCCCTTTTCACAGAGAAGGAACCTGAGCCGCAGAGAGATTGTGTACTTGCCTAGAGCCATACTCTGAGGGGTGGAGCCAGGATCTTAACCCCAGTGGTCTGACCTGGTGTCTGTATCTTAACCACTTGTCACAGTGTAACAGGCCAGGCTGCCACCCTCAGGAGCTTCTGTTTCAGTGGGGAAACAGATATGATAAACTAGGAAAAAGGACAAAGAGATTTAAAAAACTACTGACTCTGATGCTATGAAGGAAAGAAATAGAAGACTCTGATAAAAGTACATAGGAGGCCAGGGAAGCCCTCTCTGAGAAGGTGGTATAGAAGGGGACTCTTCAGTCTGAGGAAACAGCTACACCGAGCTTGGGCCTGGGACAGCCCAGACAGAGGGACCAGCAAGTGCAAAGGGCTGGTGGTGGCACACAGTGATTCTTCATCCTGATGGTACGTCCAGGTCATCTTGAGGCCTGTCCAAAAACCCTGCTCTTTGGGAGGTGGAGCAGGTCCCAGAGTTGAACTGGGGTATCAGGAGGGGACTGCTATCCCACCACTGGCCCAGACCTTTGGGGGTGGCTTCCGGGCGCATTTTCTCCATGAAGAAGGACTGGCAAGGGGTTTTTCTCCCCTGATTCTGTGTGCTTCTTGATCTTGGCAGGTGATGGTTTGGAAGAGTAACTTTGATGTTGTCGATTATGGAGAAATCATAAAAGTGCAGAGGCCCCCAACTATGCTAGCCAGCTCCTCTGGGAATCTGGTAAGTGGCTCGGCAGGCACGTCAGAGCCCTGTAACTCTGGTGGACTGTGTCATGGTGAATAACATTGGACTCGGAGACCATCAGGGGCTGGAGGCTTGGGCCAGTCATGGGGAAGGTACCCTAGTAAGATCTTGTCATTTGCCAAATAATACTTTGGCATTTGTGGTGCTTTGTTTCAAATGAAGAATGACCAAACAAGATGTGAAGAGGCTGGTAGAGTAGACCGCTGGGTGCCTAGGTCTTGCACCATTTGGTGTGGGGGTGTTTCCATGGCGTGTGCTGCTGGTTGGTTGGGGCCTGAGGAAAGGAAGGACCTGTCCCATGCCAAGCCCCAGGCCATAGGACCCCATGTAGGGTTCCTCGAGGGTGTGGGGCCTGAAGCCACAGCTGGGACAGATGGGAAAGGCCCCAGCCCTGTTGCTCTCACTTCCTTTTTTTTTTAACCATGGAAAGGAAGTTCCTTGGCCACAAACCATTTTTAGTACCTTTGTTGGTAAAGGGGCATTCAGTGTTCCTGAATTAAAATAGTTAACAATACTTTTTGATAAATATTTGTGGAAAGAAATTGATAACTGATATGGTCTCTTTGAATGAGGTCACATTCAGCTTTGGCTGAAATACAGATTATATCCAAGGATGTGGAGCCCCAAGGGTTTTAAACTCTGGTGGCTGCAGGCTGTTTAAATCTCTCCCTCCTGGACCTTAGAGGCAGCATGGCCTCTCCCCACACGGAAACTGGCCTGAACAACAGGAAGCGGCTTGCCCAAGGGCCCCAGTGAGTCAAGGTTGGCCCAGAATAGAACCAGGAAGCCTCTGAGTCTATCTCAGGGCTTTCTTTGGCTCCAGCAGAGGGACACACACACACACACACACACACACACACACACACGTCCTGTCCTGTGTGTTGGGGCTACCTCTAGGAATGAGCGAGGTCGAGATTTAAAGCTTTTCTTCTAAGAGTTGCTCTTGGCTGAGAGGTTTTCTCCCTCCGCATTTGCTAATGAGTGGCTGGTTCTCAGCTTTTGGGTTTGTTGGGGCATGACTGGGTTGCACGGTGGTCTGCTTGCTCCCATTTTATCTTCCACCTAGAAGGGCATTTTCCAGGGGCTGGCCCGGTGGCGCAGCGGTTAAGTTTGCATGTTCCGCTTCAGCAGCCCAGGGTTCGCCAGTTCAGATCCTGGGTGCAGACCTATGCACAACTTGTCAAACCATGCTGTGGCAGGCGTCCCACATATAAAGTAGAGGAAGATGGGCACAGATGTTAGCTCAGGGCCAGTCTTCCTCAGCAAAAAGAGGAGGATTGGCATCAGATGTTAGCTCAGGGCTAATCTTCCTCCAAAAAAAAAAAGGCATTTTCCAAACTGCAAGGTTGGGATCCTCTGGGGTCCATGCCCTCTCCCCTACAGCTCCCCATCTGTTGGGCATTGATGGTGAGCCAGGCCCAGCCAAGATCTTTGGATGTGCTGCCCTGTTTATTCCTTCCCTCATCAAATGAGTGGGTAAAGTCACTGCTCACATTCACAGATGAGACACCTGCCCCGGGCCCACTATTCTGGCCCCTCTGAGCTAGGCCAACCAAGCTAGAAGCTGCAAGTGGAAACTGCAGAGGGCTGCCTGGCAGCTCTTCCCCAACCCAGGGGAGGGCGCTGCTACCTGTCTCTTGGGAATGGTTACTAATCATCAGCAAGGGGAGAATCCCATGCTCCTTGTGGTTATTAGGAAATTAACTTGGACAGGCTACCTCTTGTCTCTTCAGTCCTGCTCAGATATGGGGTGTGGGACACCCTGCTTTCTGAGCTTGGGGCCTCATAATCTAGCATGAGGGCTTGTGGGTAGGGAAGCCAGCAGGACATGGCAGGATAGGGTATAGGTGGGTGAACAGCTCAACAGTGCTCAGGAAAACCCTTTGTTCCCATATTACCTTCAGGCCCACGGTGGAGCTGTTGTCACAGCTCTGCCCAGTGGGCATCACCACGTGGGGCTCAAATAGGGGAGAGGTGTGGGCTCTGGGGTCTGAACCCTGGCTGTGTGGTCCCAGGCGAAGCACCCACTCTTCCTAAGCCTCTGTTTCCACAATGGGCCCTGAATACCCCCAGAAGCAGGCTCTGAGGACCTCGTGTGATGTAGGTGAGCTCTGCTAATTCATGAAGTGACTTGACTTGCTAATCCTAAAATCAGTCTTTGTTTAGGGCTTTTTCCTTATCTGTCACAAGCCCCTTTGAGAGTCTGAGTTGGTGTATAGGCCCTCTTCCAGACACACACCCACCCGACATGCCCTCCATGTGGTGTACGCTTCTAGGAGCGTCTCTCATTTCAGGACTCCCAGGCCACGAGGAAAGCTAGTGGTATTTTTTGTTAGTTTTATTTTATATACATAACATAAAATTTACCATTTTACCCATTTTTAAGTGTACAGTTGAGTGGCATTAAGTATATTCACATCATTGTGCAGCTATCACCACCATCATACCCAGAATTTTTTCATCTTCCTAAACTGAGGTGAGTTGGTATAACACTGCTCAGTGGTTAGATTTTCCCCTGAGGTGGGAAGGGAAGCTGGTGAATGTGGTCTCGCCCTCCCTGCCCAAGGGCTTCCCTGGTGCTGAGATAGTACCTGGTGACTGATTCTGTGGCTGGCCAGGGTATGTCAGCTCCTCAGGGAGCCCGGGAGCTCTGCAGCCACGTGCCAGAAGCTGGTGAGTCCGATGAGCCCCTGCCCTGCCAGTTCTTGTCTCTATACCATCCTTCCAGTAACCCAGGGGTTCTCAATCTTAGTACTGTTGATCCTTTGGAACTGAGATAAATCCTTGTTATGGGGCGGTCCTCTGCATTGTAGGATGTTACGGAGCATCCCCGGCCTCTACTCCCTGGCTGCCAGTAGCATCCCCCAAGCCCTAGAGGTGACAACCAAAAATGTCTTCAGGCATTGCCAAATGTCTCCTGGGGGGCAGAATTGCCCCCAGTTGAGAAGCACTACAGTCACTCCTGCCTCAAGAGTGAGCCCAGAAAGGAGGCTGATGTAGCAGCGGGAGGAGTGTGAGCAAGTAGGCAGGGCTGTATTAGGGGCAGAGGAGCTTGGGGGTGATGCTAAGGCCGGGCTCCCCACAGCAGCTGTGGCCCAGGTCTCTCAGCCTGAGTATCTAACACAAGCGCATTTTTTTTTTTTAATTAATGTTATGATAGATTACAACCTTGTGAGATTTCAGTTGTACATTTTTGTTAGTCATGTTGTGGGTACACCACTTCCCCCTTTGTGCCCTCCCCCCAGCCCCCTTTTCCCTGGTAACCACCGATCAGATCTCCTTATCAATATACTAACTTCCACCTAAGAGTGGAGTCATATAGAGTTCGTCTTTCTCTGACTGGCTTATTTCGCTTAACATAATACCCTCGAGGTCCATCCACGTTGCTGTGAATGGGCCAATTTTGTCTTTTTTTATGGCTGAGTAGTAGTCCATTGTAACACAAGCGCATTTTGTAGAAATGTTTGGCTTGTCAAACTTTGGAATCTTCCAGAGGTGCTGGTAAACAACAACAAAAAAGACCTTTAGCAACTTGGTTTTCTTCACTTACAATTGGAGTGTGTTCCTACTCCTCCTGCCTGCCTGCTTTCCTGGCTCTGAGATAGTACCTGGTGAGTGGTTTGGTGGCTGGCCCTGGTGGCTTGGCTTCTCAAAGAGCCCATGAGCAGCACTGCCGTGCTCCAGAGCCCTCAAATGTGATGATCCCTCCCCCTCCAGCTCTGTCTACACACTGGGCCTCGGGCCCTAAAGCCACATGAGTCACACCTGGGCATTTGAGGATTTTAGGAAGCCCTTCGGGCCAGGTGCTGGGTCTTAAATTCCTGACCATGGCCTGTTGGAGTGTGGCAGTTTAAAGCCAGAGGGACAGACCGTGGCAAGGGCAGTCATGTGAGCCCATGATAGCCCCTCTGCCCTGGAAAACCCTCTGCCCTGGAAAACCCGCTGCCCAGGACCCCTGCTCTGACTTTGGCAGTCAACTCTTGCTCTCTCAATGAAGGCTGTCCTTGAGCCCACTCTGAACAAAGCTCTGTTCACTGCCGGAGCTATTTTCAACCCCTGGTTGAAATTCACAGTTTATTTATAGGCACATTTCATGTTGAAAAGCAAAAGCCATTTCCCAGCCCTTCAGAATGAGAATAATGGGCTCCATTTTCCCTCTATTCTTGGCCGAGTTGTGATGAGGAGGGATTTTAGGGCTGTGCTAGGGAGCTTTCTCTGCTTAGAAGGCTCTGGAGTAGGGACTCCAGCCCATGCGCTGGGCTGAGTGGAGGGCAGCTCCACATTCTGCCCCGTGACGCGCTGCAAGGCTGGGGAAGGTTGGAGATTTCCAGCAGATGAGTGCCTCCCAGAGGGGCTTGTGGGGGCCCCCAGGAGCCGTCTGCAGAGGTGCTTGTGCTGGTGCTTTCAAGGATCTAGCATTTAGCTCTGTTCTCTGCTGCAGCGCTAGTCACCTCGCCCACTCTGCACTCATCCTTACAGATTCTCACTCCCTCCTGCTGTCTGTGCTTTGGGGCCTGACCCCGAGGCACGAGGACCACTGTGTCTTGGCCAACCTTGGATTTGACACCTGCCCTCAAAGTCCCAGCCGCCATAGGACTGACTTCTGCCTCAACCACAGAAGCAGTTTAAAACTTCTTTTAATAGCAAAGATGCATTTATTCTGATTTATTCTTGCCCTCCCTCCAAACATCTGAGAGCCCATTATGCAATTGGGAAGGAAGGTTGTGCTGGGCGGAGTGGGAGGGGAAGAATGCAGAATTCTAGGTAATTCAGTAAAACAGAAAAACCACTTCCTGAGTTCTCAGGGCTGGCTGCCCTCCAGTTCAGAGAGTAACCTTGAGTTCCAGGGCTGAGGCTTGTCTACGCTCACCTCAAATGGGGAGATGCCAGGTCCTCCTTCGTGAGATTTCACGAAGTGGTACATGCCAAGCAGGCACTTGGAACCGTGCCTGGCATATAGCAAGTGCTCACCAAGCTTTAGCTATTTTTAAAGTGTTCCTTTTCTTTCCTCTGTCCGACTGAGAGCTAGATGAGCCTCCTGCCCAGTCAGGGTGATTGGGTATTCAAAACCTGCTGGGGTGAGGGACAGCAGGCAAGAGCGGGGCCATTCTGCCTGGGGTAATTTTCGATGTTGACTCTACTCTGCAGGCTGTCTTTGGGAGGTCCAGTGAGGGTTGTAGACCCTTACAGGCATCTGTTGTGCCTCTTGATGAGAGACCCAAGTCCTCTTTGCTCCTAGACGAAAGCAAATCCATGAGGTGGTGGAAACAGGCCTCTTTTTCTTCTCTGTCTCCGTGACTCCTCAGGGCAAGGTGCCTAGGCCTCCCAGAGCCTCAATACTAGAACTGTCCCCAGGAAAAGCAGGCGGGGTTAGCTGAGGGTCTCTTACCTGAGGCCTCAGGCTTCCCTGAGGATGGCCTGTTTCTTCTTCCTAGTCCTTCTGGTTCTGAGGGTGGAGCCCTAGCTACCTCTTGTGCCCTCGCTGCAGCTCCCACATTTCTGTTTTGGGGCGCTGCACAGGCATGGCCTTGACTTAAAGGTTCTTGGGCCCCGATTCCTGGCCCAGAGAGTCTTGGCACTGGATCTTGCCCCACACTGAGGATCTGAGGGTCCCAGGTGGTGGTTGCTCAAGGTCTGCGTTCTTGCCCAGGCACCTAGCCTGAGGAGTCATAAGATTGAGGTCAGGGCTGGGGCCCATTTCCACCTGCCTCATAGATTTGCTTTCTTGCTTGGGAACATGAAAGACTTGAGTCTCTTACTGAGAATACAAATTTCTAGCTGGTGTTTGCTTTCTGTAGTGAAGAGAAGTGTAGGTTTGAGGGGACGCTTGGCAGATGGGGCATTATACTGTTTAGAGAGGAGTAAACCCCAGATTTATGTGTCTGAGAGAGGAGCCTTTCCTTTCTCCACTTGACCCCAATTCTGGCTCCAAATTTTCCAAGGTGGTTAGAGGGGGCTCTTGGCTGCAGATGAGTCAGAAGATGCCCAGGCACTTACTCATCTTGGAAAAGTGTTAGTTTCATGAGGCCCAGACTCCCAGCACAGCGGCTGCTCCTGCCCTTGGGCTCTGGGCTTCTGTAATGGGGGCCTGTCGCTCTGCTCGCACCCTCTGGCTGAATAGCCGGCCTTGTCCACAGACTCCTTCATCCATGTGAATGAGAGCCTGATGGGAAACATGGGAAAGCAGACTGTCTCCCAAGGGGTACCTTCCCACCTGGTTTGGCTGTTGTAGGGCCTGGCAGGACCTGGGCTTTGTAGGCTGACTTGGGAAAAGTAGGAATTATGTTTTCACATTTCCTGAGACTTACCAGCTGGCACATCTCTGTGTGGCTCCTGTGGGATAGTTCATTCCTGCCCCCCTATGCTGCACAGAGGAGAAACCTGGGCCCAGAGGTCATCTGCTGGTGAGTGGCCCAGGCCCCAATCAAGCCCGTGCCCCTGGGATTGAGGTGCAGGTCTCGGCCCTTGTGTTAGCAAAACTGAGAGACCTTGACTGGAAAAGAGCAAGAAGGATTCTCCTCATTTCTCAGTGGGAAATAAGAATCCAGCCTCCTCAGTCTTTGGGACAGATACCCAAGCCCAGCACGGGACAGACTCTGGTGACTCAGAAACACGACTGTTTGTCCCCTTTGTGTGTGCGCACGTGTGTAGACCCCTGGCAGCACTGCCTTAGGGCCTCTGGTGTCTGCATACTCATCGCTTGAAATTTACCTCCCCGGTGCTCATCCCTGTTATTCCCCCCACCGAGACCTCTAGGTTCCTGTTCTGTGGGGCATCATCTCCAGATCAGCTGGGGTGGCTGGGGCTGGATATAGTACAGGGGAGCCATAGGAGACCTGGCTGGCCAGGTACCTTCCTGGGATAGGGATGGTAATCTTCCAAGGATGGCTATCCTAGAAAGAATTCTCAGGCAGACCTGCTAGAGAGG
The DNA here is from genome assembly GCF_021613505.1 of Equus quagga. Classification (NCBI taxonomy): domain Eukaryota; kingdom Metazoa; phylum Chordata; class Mammalia; order Perissodactyla; family Equidae; genus Equus; species Equus quagga. Next base: position 134,453,158 of record NC_060267.1, read on the forward strand.
TGGATGATACTGGAAACTTCTGGTCCTGGGAGCCCCTTTAAGAACTTGTTTGGCAGTAAGAGCTCTGTTGTCCCTGTGTGCTGGTCCAAGACGAAGCTGGGGCCTGGCCTGATGTGGCACATCTCTTCTGTCACCTCAGGCAGGTCATCTTGATTCTCTGTCCCCTGATTTCTCCCCATCAGCCCCATTACATCCTTTGGGCATTTTCCGTTTTACGGCTCACTCTGCAAAAGACTGTCCTGTGGGGGCTGGGGCAGGGTGGCCGCAGCAGCCTTTGCTACTCTGGGTGGCAGAGGCCCACAGACAAGATGCCTCACTTCACACTCAGGTTGCATTTTCCCCGCCTTTTACCTGAATGGAAGTCATGGAAAGTGCTCTGGGTTTCTTAGTTTCAGTGAAAAACAGAAGAGACTAGAAATAAAGAAGATTCAACATTTATTACCAAACTACAATTTTTAAAGAAAGTTTCCTGCTTGAAACAGCATCCTTGGACAGTGGCTGGTGGGTAAGGTGTCTGTACAAAGTCTAGGAGCTCCAAAGACTGATTCTCCTGGCAGAGTGGACCCCCAGGCCCAGGGATCAGGATGGGGAGCCGGGCCCTTCCCTCAGGGTCTGACCCGTGTGTCAGCTACTAGGAAGCAGGCAGGAGCCTCTCTCCTTTTCCTTCTGGAGGCCACAATTGACTACTGGGAGGAGGGTGGGGCTACTACCAGACACATGTAAAATAAGTTCTGTGTTTACCAGAAGGGAGGAGTTGCTTTTGACAGGAATAAGGATGATGTTTGCAGAAATCAGGAGGAGTTAACTGGGCTTCCAGGCAGTGTAGTGAGGAGACAGGCCTTTTAACATTTGGCACTTAGCGCAGTAAGCCTCTTGCAGTGGTTCTCAAACTTTAGTGTGCATCAGAATCACACTGAGGGCTTGTTAAGACACAGCTTGCCCCATCCGCAGTGTCTGAGTCAGTAAGGAGTTAGCATTTCTCACATTTCTAGGTGATGCTGATGCTGCTGGTCCAGGGCCCCAGTCACTGGTCTATTGGAAAACAGTCTAGCTCATTATGACCATGGCATTTTGGGCAGGGAGGTGAGGGGAAGGAGAGAGTCTCTGTTCATCTTGGGAAGTTTCTATAGCTCCTGGGGTCTCCAGCTTTGGAGAACTGGTGTCCCTTTCAGCACAATCTGGAGAATTGTATAGTCTGCCTCTTTCCAGGGGACGAAAAGGGGTGTGGCCTTGGTTCTAATCTCAGTGCAGTGTTAAAAGAGATCCCACTGCTGCCCAGTGAGCTCTTTAAACCCAAAGGCACCCAGTGGGCTCTGTTTACAACCAGGAATACAGATGTGTGGTTTTATTACCAGCTAAGGGCATCAATTAGAGGGAGGATGGGACCCAGCGCTGTCCTCCGCTGGCCTGTCATCCTGTCTTGGCTCCTGTCCTGTGTGTTATTGTTGCTGCATTAGTCCAGTCACCTGTTCTTCACATTCTCCAGGCCACCAGCCTCCTGCCTTGTCCTCAGGGTCCCTGCCTCCCACCTCTTGCCCCACACATGTGGGTGCCTAGGTCAGCTCCCATCCTCCTGAGCCTGCTGGGCCTTTAGGAAGCTGGCAGGTGAGTCTCTTGACAACTGAGCTTGAGATGGCCTGGGTACTTACGGCTCAACATTTAAACCCTCAAGTGAAGGTCTTCTTTGCAAAGCCTTTTGGGGAAGTGTCTCCAGGTAGCAAGAGCAGGAACAAGCCCCGAAACAGCAATGACAGCAGTGGCAGCAAGAGGATGGGGCTGTGGGATGGGACAGAAGCTGAACTTCCTTCTCTGAGCTGCCCCTTTGAGGGGCTGATGGTAGTTTCTTGCCACTGGAAAACTCCCATCCATTCCACAAGCGGGTAGGTCCCTATCCGGAGTGGAGTGGCATAACTCTTAAGAAGGAAGGAGGTCTATTTAATGACTTAAACCAACAGGAGGTGTAGTCTCAGAAATCCAGGGCAAGGTGTATTAAGACATTCACAGTGTCACGAAGATGAAAGACCCTGACTCTGGGATCCACATGAAGCCTGGAGGCCATTATGTCCAGTTCTACATGCATAGGGACACACCCAGTGCATAAACCTGGGCACACACACACCTTTGAGAGCTCTGTTATCTCTTTCAAGGGTCTTAGAACTATTTTGGGTTTTCCTTTCCCCTTGTGGTCAAAGTGTAAGTTCAAGTTCAGTGGAGAGTCCATAGCTGCACTTGGGAAAATGAGCCCAAATCACAGAATAGTGGGCAGTGGGGTCCTGACATTGCGATGCTTTACTACAAGGCACACATGGCTCGGGCAGGGGTGGGCTGCATGCTTCAGAGTGCCTTTTGTTTCAGGGGCCACTGCTGTGACACTGCCATTTTGCTAACAGTGATGACAAGCAGCTACAGCTCTGTCAGGCCAGGCTGACAAGTCCCCTCTCCACAGGAGAGCCAACAGAGCCCATGTATGTGGTGCAAAGCAGAGGCTGGGCAGGAACGGAGGCCATTGGCATCTGAGGGTCTTTCTTCCTTTTGGTTCCATGCTATTTTTTCAAACTCAGAAACCTGAAAATGAAAGAAATGAGTCACAAGTGGAAATAGACCCAGTTACTCAAGTCTGACATGATTCTTTGGGGTGCATCCTGTTTCCTGGCAGAGCTACACTCATCCTTTTTGTCTCTTTCCAGAGGGCACCTCCTCCATGCAGCCTTCCCTGGCACACTAGCAGGTTGTGAATTCTTGCTCTACCTACCCCAAGCACTGTCCCTGCTGGAGCAGCCCTCTCTCCTATACTCAGTTATTTGCAGGCCTAACTTGTCTCCCTGGAGGGCTGGGGCCTTGGCCTCCCTGTGGCGCTCAGCATGTCTGGAACACAGAATGCTCAGGAAATCAACGTTCAGTGGACACATGCCAGTCTGTGGGCAGCACGGGTTGAGTGTGTGAGGCTAGAGGCAGGCTCTGGCTCTTTCGTTTTGGCATTTTTGATGGTCCCAGGATAAATGAAGGAAACCACTTTCTGGGCTGATTTGTCAGTTTGAGAGCAGGTGGCATGAGGTGGTATAAACAGTGACTAGGCCATGGAGGGTGGTAGAATCTGCATGTCTGGACTAGAAGTTTCAGTTCTTTTCTATTTCAATGGAAAAAAAGCCCTTTGCAGCTTATATTTTCCAGATTGGATGGCAGCATTGCCCATGTGGTGTAAGGGTGTTGGATATGCTTGTGTTTATGTTCTCATTGGTTACCATGGAAAAAATCAGAATAGATGGTTTCCATGGAGATTATCTTAAAATTAGTTTCTTTGGAGGTCCGGACATTGCTGCAGGGTTCACTGCATGCTCTTGGTGCCATCGGGGGCTTTCTCTGTGGCAATGCCAAAGGCTGGTCTGAACATTCATGGATTCAGATGAATCTGCCTTCTATGCTTGAAAATGTCAGGACACCAGAGTGAGGGCGATCCTGTGCGTCATCTTCCTTCTGGGGTCCCACTTGCCTGGTCTCAGTTCCACAGCTCATTCTAGTCACCTGGGAGCTTTTTTTTTCTTAATTAAAACAAAACACCTTTGTATTGTGGTAATTTTCAAGCTAGCACAAAAAGTTGAGAGGTAATAGAATGAACTCCATGTACCCTTCACCTAGCTTCAGCATTTTGCCAATCTTATTTTGTTTATCTACCCTGACATTTTTTTTTAGAAAAGTTGGAGTATTTTTGTTTAATCCCAGATACATTATTTTACCCTAAATAAAGACTTTTCTTGGTTATATAACTGCAGTGCTCTTATCACATCCCACAAAATTAATAATTCCTTAATATCAAATGCCTAGTCCATATTCACATTTTTCCTCATTGTGTCAAGAATGTTGTTTTGTGCTTTTTGTTCAAATAAGGCCGTGGGAGGCTTTGAGAAAACCCACATCTCCCCTCCCCACCATGGTTCTGGTACATGGAGAGATTGAGCAGGCTTGGCTTAGAGCCAGCTGCAGTCAGGCTGGGGGCAGGAGGAGCTTTGGGGTTCCCCCCTCCCACTGTCCTCAGGGATAGTTGTGTAAGGGCCAGGACATCCTTGTTCCAGCCTGAAGCTGTGTCAGCGCAGGTGGGCCAGCTACCGCCAGCTGTCGCGGGGCAGGCATCCGCTGGGGGGCGCTGTCCGTCTTTGTAGCCTGCTGGAGGAGGGAGGGTGAGAGGTGATGTAACCTTGGTTCACAGAAGCTGTATGCAACTTTGTTTTCCAGGAAACGGAGGCTGTGAGACCCCGTGGGGTGCAACCTCCCTGGACTCTTCCCTGGGCAGCATGGGGCTGAGGGCTCTGGCCCACTTGAGCCCTGCTGCCTCTGTGCGGGTAGGCAGAACCAGTCTTGGTTATCTGTCTTGGCAGGCTTTGTTCATGTCCTGAGATGCTGCACAAAATATGAATTGCTGAGCTTGGGAGTGATGCCCGGGTGTGGTTGGTGCCTCTAACACTCTCCATTGAACTAAGTGCAAGGAGAGTTTAAAATAGCCAGCCTTTGTTCCCGAGGTTTTAAAAATTCAACTCCAGTAGTTACAATGAGCTGTCTTCAAGTGGATCTATAAATAAACCGCTACTGTTCCTCTTTGTCACCGAGAGCTTCGGCGTCTTCCAGAGATGTCGGCTCTGCCGCTCATCTTCATTAGATGCCTCTCATCTGTGGGGCAGCTGCAGCCATCAGCAAGCTAGGCTGACACACAGAGCTTGTAATGACAGAAACACATTCCCTTTTAAAAAGCCGCAGTCCCCCAAGATTAACTACATAGGGAAAGGTGTAACTTTGCATTGGAGAAACATGGCAGAGAGGTCAACATCAGCATTGATCAAGGTCAAACGCCCCTGATAGTAAGTCCTCCTGTCTGCATGAGCTCTGTGATATCATGCACATGGCTTTCTTGATGTTTTTGTCAACAATGCATAACCTCAATCCAATCATGAGAAAACATCAGACAGACCCAAATTGAAGGACATTTGACAACATAACTGATCGGTGCTCTTCAAAAGTGTCAGGGTCCTGAAAGACAGGGAAAACTGAGGGACTGACACAGATTGCAGGAGACTAAGGAGAAATAACTAAGTGCAGCATGAGATCCTGGATAAGATTCTAGAACATCAGGATCCAAGGACATTACTAGAAAAATTTATGAAGCTCAAATGGGGTCCTTAGTTTAGTTGATGAAATTGTCCCGATGTTAATTTCCTGGTCTGATCATGGTACTAATGGTTATGTAAGATGTTAACACTGGGGGAGCCCAGGGGAGTGATATAAGGAAATTCTTTGTACTATTTTTTGCAACTTTTTTCTAAGTCTAAAATTAGTTCAAAGCAGTTTAATTAGAAAAAAAAACTACAGTCAACACGAGCTTTATCAGAAGCCTTGATCTCCCCTCCCAGGGTGCCTGGCGCTCAGGTGTGTGCAGGGTAGGTGTTTCTGCCTCAAGGTAGAGGGTCGTTAACCCTAGGGTGCTCAGCGATCAGCCTGGAGGGGTCCCTTGGTAACGTTTGTGGAAGTGAACTGAGCAAGAGCCAGCCCCAAAGGAAGCAAGTCGTATTTGGAGAGAGTTCTCTTATAAGGGTGTTGATCACCAGCATGGGGACTGCAGGGCAGTTTTGTCTGTTTGTCAGTATTGTTTCTGAGAATGCTCTAGAGGTGCGTCTGCTCCGGGAACTCCAGGGCAGACCCTCTGCAGACGCTCTCCAGCATGAGCACTGGCCTGCTCCTCCTGAGGCTTCTGTGGGCTGTGTGGAGGACTCCACCACCCTGTCCTGCCTTGTTCCTTCTTGTCCATTTCCCTGACCCCCCCAGCTCTGCCTTGCTGCCTACCAGTGTGTGATGACCCAGAGGGCTTCACCCCCTAAAGGCCTGGGTTGTTTTCCTGGTCCCTCAGAACCCCTCCAGGGAGGAGGGCCAGGGTCTCTTCTGCGCTAAGGAAAGTTCTCACTGCATAGTAGTCCCTTTGCTTTCTCACGCCTCCACCAGTTTGCGTTGCTTAGCCTTCCTCTCCCCATTTCATCCTCATTCCTTTCTCCTCATAGCTTCCCTCACGTGGGTATGTCATTTCAGTAAGACAGACCTTCCAGCTCCACTTCTTTCTCCTGGGGGCAGATTTGGACATTAGAATGACTTTCCATTTCCTGCTTACCAAGGCACTCTTTTCACTCCTTTGAAAAATTTGACTTTATAAATCAGCCATCTTATGTTTGGGGAAATACTTAGAAACCCTTGGAGAGCCTGGCTGGGGAGTCAGTGGGAGATTGCTAGGGGTTGAGCCCAGGAGTGGCTGACATAGGTGTGGGGCCTCAGGCTTACTTTGGGCCCGCATGAGGAGCTGGGGGTTCCTTGGTTTGTGCATTTAGCATCTCCCACATGCCTGGCAGGCCAGTGGCCGACACAAGTGTAATAGAATGATAGAAACCCCTATGGTCCCTGCCTCAAAGGGACTACTCTCTGAGGAGAAGACTGTGAGATGAGAAAATGGGCCAAGCTGCCTGTGGTCCTGGGGTCTGGACGGCACAGGGTCTATGTGAGAAGGCATGGAATTCAGGGACAGGTCGGGCACATGGATCCCTCATCCTCCAGTTTAGACCCATCCTTCGACCCGTTCATAATTCTTGGTTCAAGGGGCACCCTGTCTGCTTCTCATTGGTGGGGGCCTGGGATCAAGGGGTGGCTCTGAAACCTAACTGATCCGTCATCATGGAGTGTCTGATTCAGTTCAGAGGCTGCTCTGCCACCCCAGGCCTGTGACCCTGAGCCTCTTGGTTCATGCACTCTGTGCACATAGATGATCAGCACCCCACCCTCCTTGGCAGCCTGGTGTAGGGAACGCCAAAGGCACCCTGCATACTCATCCTCTAGATAAACGCCAACAGCAGTAACCAAACCCCATCTTCATGCTCAGGCTGGCTTGGAAGAACATTGGCAAGATTGCCGAACAATTAGGTGATTTTAAGAAACCAGAATTCCTCTTGGGTTCAGGGCTATGTTTAGAACCAGAAGTTTCCTCTCTTGTTGACTCCAGGCCGGAACCCTAAATTATAGGGCAAACAAGGCTGTAGTATATCTAGTCCACAAATATGTGTAGGGAATATAGTACCAGGTTTCTTCTGAGCTTTGATTTGAGAAAACAGCCGTGCCTCTTTCCACTTGAGAAGCTGGAGATGAGGGGGAGCCCAAGTGAGCTCTGTCCTGGTCCCTGCTCTCCTCGCCAGGGCCAGATTTAGCAAACAGGGAGTCAGGCACACGTGGACGCCTGTTAACTTTCCATGAGGGCAAATTGTCAAAGAAAAGGCCTGAGGTAAAGACTAAGAAACGTCTGTGTCCTTGAATCTCTGCCTCCTCACTTGGCAGACTATGCAGTGAACAGTTCAATGAAAGATTAAATTGAAAAGATTTAATCATGCTGTGTGTGTCTCTGTGTGTGTGTCTGTTCATTTCTTCCAGTTTTGTACTCAGCTCTGCTTTGGAAGCACAGTGACATGCTTTGGCGTTTTAAGTGGGCAGTGGCCAGACGGGCTGCCCGCCTGGCTCTATACAAGGAGGGTACCAGTGAGACAGCCCAGACCTTGGAGTCAGGTCACCTTCCTCTCCCCTCTGTGGCCCAATCTTAAGCCATGGAGCAGTTCCTGGATGCTTTTGTATTACAGAATTTTGGCTTCCAGAGTAGCTGGGCAGGAGACAAGGTCCAGTATTAGAGATTAAAAGAAAAGGAGAAATTTCCACCTTGAACAGGTGTTAATAATTGACCACCCCACCCACTAGAAGGGGGCATTCTGTCAAGTCAGCTCACAACATCTTTATGGTAAAATTCCAGCCATTCCTGGCTGCTGGCATGGTGTGTGCCGAGTTCACTCGCTCGTGACTGTCAAGCTGTGTATGGACCCCTAAGCAAATGAGGCCTGATGTTCCACAGGGTGGGCTGCTGCTGCTTAGGAAGCCCTACCTGGGACATCTGCAGACAACCAGGGAGATTGAGGCTTTGGGAATTGAACTGTGCTGAAATGTAACTCTGGCTTTCTGCATTTGGAAACTGTAGTCCCCAGACCAATGGTGGACCTCATGGGTCTTACCTGGGGTTTTCAGCATTAGGTTGTGCCCATTGGTCATGTCCGGTAGAGAGGTGGTGATTTTCACCTTGAGTGCAGAGTCAGAGTAGTCTGTTTTCTTTCACTCAACCTAGTTACTTTGAGATTCACCCATGTTGTTACACGTATCAATAGTTCATGTTCATTCCTTTTTATTGCTGAGTAGTACTCCATTGAATGGATATACCGCAATTTGTTTCTCTGCCTATTGGTGAACATTTGGGTTATTTTCAATTTTTGGCTATTACAAATAAGGCTGCTGTTAACTTTTATGTACATATCTTTCTATGAATATATATTTCCATTTTTCTTGGGTAAATATGTAGGAGTGGAAGGGCTGGGACATATAATAGGTATATGTTTAACCTTTTAAGTAATTGTCAAAGTGTTTTCCAAAGTGGTTGTACCCATCTTACATTCTCTCCAGTAGTGTATGAGAGTTTGAGTTTCTCCACCTCTTTGTCAGTCCTTGGAATGGTCAGTCTTTTTAACTTTAGGCTACTCAAATAGGTGTATAGTGGTATCTCTCTGTAATTTTAACTGGGATTTTTCTAACGGCTAATGATGTAGAGCATCTTTTTGTGTGTTTGTTTGCCATCTTTATATGTTCTTTGGTGAAGTGTCTGTTCAAATCTTTTGCCTATATTTTGTTGTTGTTAGGTTGTTTGTCTTCTCATTGAGTTTTGAAAGTTCTTGTGTATTCTGGATACAAGTCCTTTGCCAGATATGTGACTTGCAAATTGTTTTGTGCTGGTCTCAGCCTATCAATAACCATTGTTGTTATTGGACCGGCCCTGCGGTTCTTATTATGATTGCAAGACACCATTCTGCAATAACCATCAGGAAATTTTGAAAAAATAAAGGTTTATTACTCACAGGACCTGGAAATTACACAGCACACCTGGGGCCATGCAGCGAGTTTGTGGGGAGAGAGAGAGGTGGGGAGTACATGGGCCTGGGGTTCAGCTTTTATTGGGATCAAGGGTGGGGGCCTAGAGTTTTGCAGGCTCATTCTTTACTGGTGAATTTAAAACAGAAAAGCAGGAATTTAAAGTGCAGGAAGAGGGAAAAAAAACAAGTGGCCAAAATGATCAGTTAATCGGCATCAACCAAGATCTCTAAAACAAAGGAGCCTCAGTGGGGGGAGAGGGCCTGGCTCTTTATCTAGTCATGTGGCTGGCAGTGTGTTTATTCGAGATAGCCCTCTTGAAGTGGATGCCTCTTTGAAATGAATGCTTCAGCAATCAAAGCTCAAGTCAGGCACTTGCATTACAAAAAAGAAGAAAAAAACAACTGTCAGCGCTTACACTACACAAGTATTTTCTCCCAGTCTGTAGTTTGTGTATTCATTTTCTTAACAGTGTCTTTTAAAATTTTGAATTTTGATGAAGTTCATGATATCAACTTCTTTTATGGATCATGCTTTGGGTGTCATATCTAAGAAATATTTATCTAACCCAAGGTCACAAAGATTTTCTCCTGTTTTAGAAGAAAAATTTATGCCAATCTTATAGTTTTAGGTTTTACATTTAGGTCTGTGATTCATTTTGAGTTACTTTTTGCATATGGTGCAAGATATGTACCAAAATTCTTTTTTTTGCGTATGGGTATCCAATTATTCCAGCAATTGTTGAAAACGCTATCTTTTCTTTACTAAGTTGTTTACGTACCTTTGTTAAAAATTAATTGACCAGGAGCCGGCCCTGTGGCCGAGTGGTTAAAGTTCTTCACGCTCCACTTCAGTGGCCTGGGTCACAGGTTTGGATCCCCAGTGCAGACCCACTCCACTCATCAGCCACGCTGTGGAGGCATCCCACATACAAAGTAGAGGAAGATTGGCGCAGATGTGAGCTCAGGGCTAATCTTCCTCAAGCAAAAAAAAAAAAAAAACCACAGGAGGATTTGCAACAGATGTTAGCTCAGGGTAGTCTTCTTCATATAAATAAGTAAATAAATAAAAATAAATTAATTGACCAGATATCTGTGGTTCTACTTCTGGACTCCATTTGTTCTGCTAATGTATGCATCTGTCCTTTCACAAATACCACTCTGTCTCGATTGGTAGAGCTTGCGACTAAGTCTTCAAATCAGGTAATGTGAGTCCTCTAATTTTTTTCTTTTTTTCAAAATTGTTTTGACTTTTCTAGTTCCTTTGCCTTTCCACATAAATTTTAGATTCAGCTTTTTGATTCCTATACATGACTTTGGAAAGAATTGACATCTTTAACAATGTTGAATCTTCAGTACGTGCACATGATATAGCTCTTTATTGATATTGATCTTCTTTTATTTTTCTCATCAGTGTATTGCAGTTTTTAGCATACAGATTTTTTAGATATGTTGTTAGATTTATATCTAAGCATTTTGTAGTGGGTTGAATGGTGGCCCCCCAAAAGACACATCCATGTCCTAACCCCAAGAACCTGTGAATGTGACCTTACCTGGGAAAAGGGTCTTTGCTGATATAATTAGGTTAAGGATCTCCAGATGAGATTATCCTGGATTATTGAGTTGACACTAAATCCAATGACAAGTGTCCTTATGAGAGACACATAGAGGAGAGACACACAGAGAGAAGAGGAGAAGGCCATGTAAAGCAGAGAGTGGAGTTATGCAGCCATAAGCCAAGGAATCCTGGAGACACCAGAAGCTAGAAGAGGCAAGAAAGTATTCTCTCTTATTGTCTCCAGAGGGAGTGTGGCCTGTTGACACCTTCACTTCAGACTTCTGGTCTCCAGAACTCTGAGAAAATAAATTTCTGTTGTTTTAAGCCACCAAGTGTGACAATTTTTTGAGAGCAGCCCTAGGAAACTGAAAACGTGTTTTTTTGGTGCTATGGAAAAGATAATGGCCAAGAGTTTTTGAAAAGTAATGAAAAGCATCAAACCACAGATCCAAGAAGCTCAGGCAAATGACAAGCAGACTGATGAAAAAACAAAAACAAAATAAAACCCCACACAAATTATATTCAAGCTTCCAAAAACCAAAGATTAAGAGAAAATCTTGAAGGTAGACAGAGAAAGGAGACACATTATATACAGGGGATCTAAGGTAAGAATTACAGAATTATTCTCATGTGAAACTACACAAGCCAGAAGACATGGAAATAATCTCTAAAGTAGTCAAAGAAAAAAACTATCAACGTAGAATTCTACACTCAGCAAAAATGTCTTTTGGAGATGGAGAAATAAAGACTATTTTTCAGACAAACAGAAGTGAGAGAATTCATTACCAGCAGATTTGTCTCTTCTCTGTGTCTTCTCCTTCTGGGATTCCGGTCACACGTGTTAGACAATTTTACATTGTCCCACAGCTTATGGATGCTCTATTCTGTTTTTTTCCCTTTTGTGTTTCAGTTTGAGGAACTGATCTATCTTTGAAGTCATTGCTTTATTTTCCTCAGCTGAGTTGACCCTTCTAATAGTCCATCAAAGCCATTCTTCATATCTGTTACTGGGTTTCTTATTTCTAGCATTTCCATTGACTCTTACAATTTCTACCTCTCTGCTGAAATTTCCCACCTGTTCATGTGTGTCATCCACATTTTCCAGTAGAACCTTTAACATTAATCATAGTTATTTTAAATCCGCTGTCTGATAGTGCCAACATCTAAGTCATCTGAATCTGATTCTGGTGATTGCTTGGTCTCTTGACAGTGGGGCTTTTTCCCCTTGCCTTTTTGTGTGTCTCATAATTTTTGGTTGAATGCCAGACAGCATGTTTAGGAGAAACTAAGGTAAATAGTCTGTCTTATCAGGAGTTGAGCTTAGTTGGGCAACACCCACCCTGCACATAGAGTGAGGTCTGGGTGTTGGAGGGTTTTTCTCAATGTTCCTGCTCCACCCCCAGCTTTCTGCCTTCCTGGGGGTCTCCTCCTTAGAGGGTGTCTGTTTCCATGCTCCGGCCCCTCCTCCAGTGATAGGCTGCTGTTGCTTGTTACGTGGTGCTTGCTAGCTTTGTTGGGGGGATTCTCTGTTGTCCTGGCCCAGCTTCAGTCTTAGTCAGGCCCTATGTCCTGGATCTCAGAAGTAGGGCATTCTCAGCCAAAGTCCTGCCTCTCCCTCAGCCATAGGAGCCCTCAGTGATCTTGGCTCAGGATGGTTTCCTGCCTCTTCTCCAAGGGCAGAGGGGTTTTTATCTTTCTTTGCTCTTCCGCTAGTAGCTTAAGGATTTTGTTCTGTAATGGACTAGGGTCCTGGCAGGACTTCATGCCTTTTCCATGTCCACTCCCCTCCTCCAGGTCTGTACCCTCAACGATGGTTTTCTGCTCTCTACTGCCCTGTCCCCCCTCTTTCTCGTGGACGCCCAGTAGAGGTCTATAGAGAAGAACCTGTGAGTGGGTGCAAACTGCCCTTGTATCTGTGGCTCCCAGAGGTTCTCCACTCTCACCCTGTTCACACTCAGTCTCTAGAAATTTTTGAAACTCATAACTCAGTTCTTCTTACCCACTTGTATGGCACGCAGTGTCCCTTTTTCCTGTGCTTTGCCAGAGGTGAGCTGATGCTCACTTCCTCTTTTCCTTGTAAAAGTCTGTCTTTCCTTAGATTTCAGGCTCGTTGTTTGCTCTGTGACCTCAGCTATCTGATTTAAGAAAAGTTATGATTCTTTTAGATTGTCAGTCTTTTTCTTGTTAGGATGGGATTAACGCTTTCTCCAACTTTATATTCCTTGGTGGAAGCTCCTTATCCATACCTGCATCTTGGAAAAGTGAGACCGTAGTTGATCCAGAGACCAGTCAAGAAGTTAACCCCAGATGGGTTGATTTCTTGTCACAAGGAAGACCTGCAAGCTGTTTTGTTTGGTTTTTTAATGAAAATTTATGGGTTAGTTACCCATGTGTTTGAGTGGCTGAGATCCACAGATATTTATGCAATTCCTACTGTGTGTGAAGTGCTGAGCTCTTGGTGGCATATGACAGGCTGGCAGCAACAGAAACTGAGGCAAGCAGAAGGTCAACCCTATTGTGAGCCAGGACCCCACACCATGGTGGGGTGAGAGGGAACACCTATAGACCCCAAGTGAGATTTCCACAAAGTTAAATAGATTCATCTAGTGTGAGTTTCACCTTTGTTTTTCTTTTGATGTTAAGGTGTTTATATTTGGCAAAAGTGAAAATTGTAGACTTGGTGCAGCTCTGTAGGTGTGGATGTGTGGGTTAATGATACTGTGGTTTCACTCAGGATATACCGGCTAGGACCACCAGGCAGGCCCCTAGTTCCCTTTGATGCTCACCAGACAAAGCACTGATACGATTTACCCCTTCAACGCTGCTCTCGTTATTCTGCCACTGTGGTCACTCCCAGCCCCAGTGCCTGTGTCTCTTCCCACTCTTGCCTGTCATCTTCTTAGCTCTGCTTTATTGCTTACTTGCCAGGCTCTCGGGGAAATGCTACATCTTCAGGGTGCTAGAGTGCAGGTGAGCAGCTGCGATGCTGTGGAGGGCGGAGCTGTTGACCCTTTGCCTTGGGAAGGTTTCATTACACAGGAATGTCACTGTGGTGGGCTTGGCTCTTTGAGGTGTCTAGTGTTTTTGGAAGGCCTGCTCTGTTTTCAGCTCTGTGCCGGGCAGGCATTCCAGGACAGGTGGGGTGAGGGAATGACACAAAAAATGTTAGACTCAGGAGCTGGGGGCCTTCATGGGGATGTAAGAGAGAAGCTGGGCACGTCGAAGCAAAACTGCAGGCCATGTCACCTGTCAGAGCTACCTGGTGTCGGCACTGTCTGTACTTGGGTTCAGATCCCAGCTCTGTCATTTCCTGGGTGACTTAGAGCAAGTTATTTAACCTCCCGGAGCCTGCTTCTCCATCTGAAAAATAAGGTTAATAATGGCTGCTGTGAAGGGACATTGTAAGGATTAGATGAAGTGACATATATAAAACATTGGCACACAGTAGGTAGGAGGTAAGCAGCAATTGCCCTCTTTCTATGCTGGGCTGGCAGTTTGTTGAGTGCTATAATGTCTGCTGATGAGAGTGGACAAGGAAGCTGAGAAGGGCTGTGTCTTAGTGAAGGTAAGATGGGGACCAGATGGCGTGCCCAGAGGAATGGCCCAGGGCAGGTAGGACCCTAGACTTGTGAGTGAGGCTTGAGGCTGGCAGTTACTTCGTATCTGAGTCTCAGTTTCCTTTGTTGTAAAGTGGACACAACCCATGAAAGCTTGGAGTAGATGGGAAAACATGGTGTTTCCTGCTGTAGCGCTTTCTCCCAAAGGCTGCCTCCCTGGCTTGGGCATGTGATTGCTGTCCTCAGTACTCCCTTGGAGCTGGCTTGCCTTTGGCTCAAACGGAGAGTTCCTGTTGCTAAAGTGAGTGGTACACACACATACACACACTCCCCATCGTCACTGTGCTTCCAGAGGCTCAGCTCGGCACTGTTGGTTTCTGGGCTGCTCTGCAGAAACACTCAGAATTTCCATTCCCTCCTTCCCAAGCAGCAGGCAGCACCCGTCTGGCCACTCCTTGAGGATGCTGGCTGTTAGGACAGAGGGCTTCCCAGCTCCCACCCTCCCTCTGGTGGCCTTTCCCGAGGGAGCCATAGGGACTCTGTGCACAGGAAGAGTGTGCATGTCTGAAAGGGGGGTCCTTTGGAAGTAGTGGGTACAGGACTACGGTTGCTTCTCAAGAAAGCCTGCTGGTGATTTCAGATAAGTGCTTCTCACAGCCCAGCCCTTTGAAGGGCAGGCCCACTCATCACCCCCATTTTACAGAGGTGGAAATGGAGGCCCAGAGAGGTTAAACCTCTTGCCCAGGGACACCTAACTGGCCAGTGGTGGAGCTCAGATGTTGACCAAGGCCTGCCTGAGTCATTGCTCTTCCTTACTGACTCTGCTGTGTCTGGGGGCTGCTGCTGTGAGGTGAAGGCTGGCTGGTGAAGGTGAGGCTTCTGAAACATTTCCTTTTGGGGTGGACTTCTGGCTGTGCATTGGGATCTGAAGTGCATTGATGCCTAGAGGACTGGAATTGCCCTAGCCCTGGTGGGCCAAGGTCTTACAAAATGGCCACAGCACCACAGCAGACATGCCCACGATGGGCACATGGAAATGACTGTTCCTCTTTTCAAGAATACCCCTCTGGCTTGTGTCTCATATTCCAGTTTTTCTTTAACCACCCAGGTCCTGCATTTTTCCCAAGTTCAAATCGATGTACACTTGAGAGTTTGTTATCTATGAGATTAGAATACTTTCCTAATAAAGGAAAATATGCAGATAGGGTCCATGTGCTGAATTTCCATCGTTTGCTGATTGGGAATCTTCTCTTGGGTTGATTATTTTCAAGGACTCTGATGCCCAGTCATGTGAGCATGTTCAGGGCAGAGCATCTTCCCAGAGATAGGCTGCTGTGGATTCGTCCAGGAGATGGGCAGACTCAGAGGAGATACATGCCAGCTGCTGATGGCAGGTGTGCAGGTAGCCTAGTGTTGTCAGGGCCAGGTGCTGGGCAGGTGTGCAGGCATCCTAGATGAGCCCCATCATAGCATGTATACTCCACTGGCTGTGGAACTGGGGGGTGGAGGGGTGCTGGGTGGAGTAGCCTTGGCTCTGTGGTGCATGGGTAGTTGGCAAGCTTTGAGCCCAGAGATGTCCTGGGTTTAGAGGAGAGAGGAGTGGTGAGTGCAGGCGGGAGACAGGGAGAGGCACACAGACACACTGGTGGGCTTGGGCCCTGTGGGCAGGCTGGCATCGATTCATTCCACTCATGTGCCTTGGCCCTAGAGATGCAGTAACCAGAGGAACAGGGCAGGGATGGGGCAGGCCCAGGCACACCAGGCCCAGGTGTGCAGGAGCACAGAGGAGCTTCTGATGGGGGGTGCAGGGTTGCAAAGTGAGTGGAGGACAGGATGCTCTGAGCAGGGGGAAGTAAGAGTGGATGAGGGCTTTCCCAACAGAGAGGACTGTGGGAGCTGGGTACAAAGGTGCCGAGGCAGGAGGGGAGCTGCAGAAGGTGGCAGGCTGGAGCAGAGTGCCTTGTCAAAGGGCTTAAATTTTCTCCCAAAGGCAATGGAGAGCCCTGGAGGACTGGCAGAGCTGGGGAGTGACATGGTAACACTGGAGTGTCCATTAGTGAGGTCGTGGTTGAAAACCCTGAGCCCCAAGTGTGGCTGCATTGATAGGTTACTGGGATTTTGGGGCTGGCTGAGAGCGTGAGCCTCACCAAGCGCGTCATTCCCACACAGAACAAATCCATAGAGGAATTGTAGGTTCTAAGACCAAAACCAGGGTGTCTGCCGACTGTGTCCTTGGGAACCGGATAGCTCTGGGAATCCTGCCCTACTGAACATGTGCACCGCGCCTTCTAGGTCAGGAGAAACTTTCATCTTTGAACAGAGCAGTCCCTGACTTGGGGGACATATGTTGGACTAGAACGAGTCCCGTTAGGAAATCGCTTGCCCTCGGTGGTGGTGGTGGTCGGGGAGAGGATGGTTTCTGCATTTGGGGACTGAAGATCTTAGGCAGAAACATGTAGCCCGTCACATTCCTGGAGTCTTGTTTGAAGTAGCCTGGGACCCCTGTCCTGTGGAGTCTGCCTCCCGCTGCCCATCTGGCCAGGACGTTCACGTAGAATCCCTCTTTTCCCAGCGGATCTGTGCCAGGGCAGGGTTGGAACATCCACCCACCAGTTCTGGGCTATCCGCATCCTAGGGGTGGGGAACCGGCATTGAGCTAACCAGAAGGAGGAGTGACTTCAGTGTTAGGCCAGGCTTCAGGGTCTCTGGACTCTGAGAGGCCTACGGGGGGATGCAGGCCATATGAAGAGTTGGAAGCTGGCCAGGCCTCCCTGAGGGCCCCCAAGAGCCAGCTGAGGGCACTCACTGATCCATCTGCACATCCCTCCCAGGCCCCCTCAGCTGGACTGCCAAGTACTCTGATTCTGCTCCCCAGTCATGGTCTCTGCTTGGAAAGGAAGGCCTGGAAGGGGGTGTGCAGGCCCGGATGTGGAAGTGTGTGGCCCCGCCACACTTCATGTCTCACCAACATTTGGAACTCATTTCCTTAAGTTTGCTGGTGGTTTTCCACTTAATCCTTTGGAGGGGCTATTTCTCTCTCAGTGTTTCCTCAGGTACTGACTCAAGACTAAGGGACTCTCTTTCCTTTCATTGTCTTTGACTAGCCAGAAGTGGATTTCCCCATCCCACCAGGCAGAGGCAGGAGTCAGGAGTCAGTGCAGAGCCAGCCCCAGGAGCCCATCAGCATGCCCCAGACACTGACCAGCACACTGGAGCACATTGTGGGCCAGCTGGATGTCCTCACCCAGGTAGGTCGTGACATTAGTTCACCCCATTGTCTGCACTTGGCCTGGCATTTGGACTATTTGAAGTTGGCCAGCAGGTACTGGATTTTTAAAAAACATAATTTTAATGGACCTAGTTTCCAGCCCAAATTAATGAAATAGCGTTGCCTGCCCTGGGGTCCTGCTGACAGAGCCATCTGAGAGCTGGTCAAGCCACTGGACCCCAGAATCACCAACACTGGATCCTGCCACGATGTGCCCACCCAGGGCTGGCCTGGGCCACAACAGAGCTTCAAGAGAAACACTGTCTGTTCGTTCATTCCACTTTTCACTGGGTGGGCACTCCAAGGACATGCTGGGGAGCTGCAAGCCGTGAGTCAAGGCATCCAAGAGCCCAGGCTCTGGCCTAAAGCTGGCACTGCTCCTTATCCTCTGAGTGACTTTGGAGAAATCCCTTCAGCTCTCCATGCCCTGGTGTGTTTATCTGTGATGTGCAGTGGTCCTGGGCTCTGCTTCCCATGTTTGTGGTAAGGATTAAAGGAGATGAATCTGTGGGAAGTGTTTGGCCTATGCCTGGCCCTCGGTAGCTGCTCAGTAAATGTTAGCTGTGGCACTGACCCTCATCAACGAGACAGATGTGGGCCACGCCCTCTGGAGTGTGCTTTCATCCGGCAGCTCATAACACAGACTTGCAGTGCAGCAGTTTGAGTAAGAGCAAAATGCCCTGACAAGAAGTGTCAGCCAGCACTGCAGCCCTGCCCATTGGGGCATCTCATCCTGGAGTGGGAGAGTGGTCCTGGCAGAGGGAGCAGCCTACTTGCAGGTCTGAAGGGCCATGGGCACATCCAGGCAATGAGCGAAGCCCAATGTGGCTGGCATGGGGCATATAGGTGGTGTTGGTAGCAGGGCCAAGGCAGGATTTAAAGATCCTCGGATCCCTTCCCTCCTTGGCTCTGGGTGCAGACCCTCCGGCCCCTACTCCTGTGCCAGCTCCGGGGTAGAGTGAGGGTGTGGTAGGGACGCAAAGGACCCTTGAGTGTGTGATGGAAATGGAGCTGAAGTGGCATGGCATCCTTTCTCTACCTCTGGATCTGAGGCTAAGTAAGGAAAGCTCCTTCACATCGTGTCACAGCGTCCCAGCTGGTACTGCACACCTTGGATGCACTGAAGGATGGATGTTTGAAGGGAAAGGTCAGGCATGGTTGGCTGGGGGATGGTGGGACTCCTTACAGGCACATCATACAGACATTTCTGCAAGCCTGTTAACCCTTGAGAAGGCGGCATGTGGTAAGAGAGAGAGATGAGCAACATGCAAAGACTTAAAAGAAAAATCCCCTACCTCAAACCCGTCAGAAACTGCCAAGCCTGCCTCCTGTTCTTCACAGCCACATCAAGTGAGAGATCAGGGGAGGTGGAATCAATTAGAACTTTATAGGATAAAATTGGAAATTAAGTCTGAGCAGATGATTAAAAATAGTTTCCTTGCATCCAGAGGAGTATAACACTAAGAACACTTCCCATCACTGAGTTTTAGGGGCGTACATGGGAGGTTTTGTCCTGTATTGGCAGTTAGGAGGATGATAGTAACATTGTAAGGAACCGGTATCACAGAGAATAAGTGAGGCTCTCTTGTGGCCTTGGCCTGTGGCCGGGGGTTTGGATGTCTCTGTGGCACCCTTGTCCTACCTCACACCGTTCAGCCCCTTTGCAAATCCATACGGTGCTCCACCCCCGACCAGATGCCAAGCCCATCAACCAAAGTGCTTTGCCAAGCAGCGTATGTTCCTGAATGCTACAAAGTGCGGCATGTTCCTGATGGACTTGACGTGTCCTGAGGAAACCACAGATGAAGCCCCCAGTTGAGGCCTTAAAGTGCAATCCATTTTCAAAACAGTAGGAGGTGCATTTGCCCCAATCCGCGTGCTCCCCTCCATTTTGGTCACTGGTTGTTTCCAGGCCCGCCTCCTCTCCTGGAGTTGGGGCTCTAGCTGAGGTATTCCATACAGCCAGAGCTGTCCTCACTGGGCTTGGAGGTTCCCTGCCCCCTCCTCTTGGGACCGGCCTAGCTGAGGGCAGCCCCCTTTCTGGAGGTTCCCTTGAGGCCTAGAGCCGAGCGACCACTGCCATCCTTCTCCCTGTGTGAATAGCTCAGCCCGGCTCTGAGCCTCCTTGGTCTGTGGATATTGGCCTCCGATGCTGCCACTTCGGGGAGGCGCTCCTCACCATCCCAATGTGCCTCTGTGCTCTGGAGGGGTAGGAGTGTCTCTGCCACCCCAACACTGACTGCTCCTTCAAAGTTGTCCATCTGAATCATGCTGTTCTCCTCCATCCCACCCCCCTCATTGCCCCTTCCTCCCCAAGGAAGTCTGCTTCAAAGTGGCCTCCGAGAAAGAAACTGCCTTTGGGGCTGTGTCCTGCAGGACATCCTTCCAGGGAAGAACCATGGGGGCTGCAGTGGGCAGTGGCTGGGGGTGTTTACTGAGTGAGTCACAGAGCCTCCAACCCCTGAGTGACATGAGGAGGGCACCCCATTGCAGAGACTCCCAGTCCTCAGAGCCTGCCTTCCTGCTCAACAGACTGGGTGAGGCCCAGTGATCGAGTGCTCCTCTCTCGATGTTTGTGGCCCATTTGGCACTGGTCAGAAGGCCAGGGACTCAGTCTCAGTCCTCCTCAGTGGCACCTCTGTGCAAAGCAAAGGCCCAGAGGTCAGGCAGCTGAGCGAGCCCTTGGAGAGACGTGACTCAGAGCTTTTCTGAGTGCAAATCCTGGCTTTCCCACTTCATAGTTCAGTGACCTTGGGTTTCAGGGCTCCTCTTCTCAGCCCAGTGGGCCACCTGACTGTCAGCCTGGGCACACCTGCCCTCCTAGATTTGAGGGCCAACTGCACCATTCATCACCTGGGTGATGTTGGGTGGGTGATGTCGCTCCCCAGAGCCTCAGTTTCCTGTCTTGTAAGGTGGGGAGAGTCCAGCCAGCTCGTGTCCTCTGAGCACTGTTGTGAAGCTCTTGGTTGACTGGATAGTCTAGACTTGTGCTGGCTGCTTTGTGAAGCACAATGTGAAGTTGTGTTCTCCACAGGGCAGTGGGGACAGCACCAGGGTGGCCAGGTGACATAGGAGTGGCAGGAGTGGACATTCCACAGGCCTCTAACTGCTGGGCTTGAGTCCCAGGAATGCTTTTGAGCTGCCAGTGAGACTAGTGGTCTGGCTAGGCAGTAGGATGAGAGGGAGAGAAAGAAGAAGTCTTTGCCCAGCTACAGGAAGGAAGAGGGTCCAGGAGGTGACAGGGGCGTTGGGGTGCACTGGGTGCTATTGAAAATCAGGGATGGGTCCTAGGGCCCATTAGATGGGAGCCTCAAACCTGGACCCAGGCTTCAGGGGCCTAGATTGAAGCTCTTTGAAGATGTATACTTCTTATGACAGCCATCCCTGAATCGAGTTATTGTAATGGTTTTTGAGGGAAATATATTTCCTAACAAAGGAATTTAGGTTTTTCTTTGGGAGACTCTTTGCTCCTCAGAACCCCTCATGGGAATTCTCAGGAGCTACGAGGGCTGAAGTCATGGGTATGAGTGCTGTGTACTGTGTGTACCCCCCTCTTCATCTGTTAAGCCTGTCCTGGGCCCCCTCCTGCTCCGGAGAGAGGACACACCTGTCCTGTGGCTGCCCTGGGTCACTGACTTGCTGGGCCTGCCCCAAGTCTTGTCTTCCTGATAAAGTTGGCCCAACCCCAGAGGCCCGCAAGGTCTAGAGAGAAGTACAGACCAGAAATCAGAGGCCCCAGCTGCTCTGGCGCAGCTTTGCCTCTTTCTGTCCCTGTGGACCTGGGTCAGTCTTGGTTTCTTTCTCTATAGAGGGGAGACTTTAAACACTGCCCGTCTATCTGTCCCATGGAGTGGGCAGCAAAGGTCAGTGTCTCAGGTGGGGCCGAGACTTCCCTTAGGGCCTTCTTTCCATGAGTCACTTCTCATATCCGCCCATGGCCAGGACCCTCCCCTTGTGGCCACACCTAGAGGCAGGACTCCAGGGTGGACCCTGTGGCTGTTGGGTCTGCTTGCTTGGTGATGGGCCTTCAGTGGGTATCCAGACAGAGGCCCAGACTTTTCCCCTCGTGTTTTTGTGAGGGTGCCACTGAGTGATTTGGAGTCGCTTTCACAGATGCTGGAAAACTAACCAGTGAACAGGGAGAGGCTGTTTTCCACAGCTAGCTTTGCTGCATGAGCTCACCTCCTGCATGGCTCCCTTCGCTTCCTTCGCAGGCTCCTGAGTGACAGACATTTGCCTGGTGTCTGGAAGTTGCAAAGGCCCTGGGTCTTTCTCACGTGTGAGGAGGTGGGATGCAGAGATGTGGACAATACCCAGGAGCTGGGGAGGCTACAGTGAGGGGCGCAGGCCCCACAAGCGGCTTGGTGGTTTTGCCTCAGAAGCCCACAGCAAAGTTATTTTTGACTCCAGTTTCACGTCTTGCTGCTTTTTAAAAATACCAAGCCATGAAATTCCTGTTCCAAGTGTGTTTTTTTATGGCACCCGTGCTGATTCAGGCTGGCCACAGCAATGCTATGATGTCACGTTCAAGTTCCTGTGACTCACTGGGGGCTGCTGGCCTCCGGGACTGGAACATGCACGTGGTGGGAAGCAGGCGGGGGCCCCCCATCCCTGCTGGTTTGAGTTGCTGGCATTTAGCTTTGTTAAATGTCCAGGTTGTTGTAACTCTGCTGTCCTAACTCAACAAGGCTGAGGACTTTTGCCTGTTTGCTTTTGGGAGTTGGGTAGAAGGCCCGTTTGCTTTGAGACACCTCGACCCTCCCCTCCATGGTCCCAGCAGTTCCCTGTTGGATTGGCTGCTCAGGTCTGGTTCCTTGCTGGTGGGGAAGGTGGGAACCTGGGCCCGCCGTGGCATGGGCTGAGCTGCCTGACCACTCTCAGGGGCTCTCAGTGTTCCTTTTTCCTGGGCAGACAGTTGTTGCTTACGGAAACAGACTGCAGATTTTAAAGCAGCTACACCATTTTCTCTGGGGGCTGGTCTTCCCAGGTGGGCCCAGACCAAATTTGTTGGGCAGGTACAGAGTGAAAGTCACTCCCATCCCACCCGGTGATCCCTGTCTATAGGGTGTGCACAGCCCTCCTGATATCGTCGCACACAGAGGCGGTGCCGCAGGGGTAGCTCTGGTTTCTCTCCACATCAGCACACCTAACTACTTGGCCTACATTGTCCAGAGTGCGTTTAGCCATCCTCCTCTTTATGGACATTTAAAGGCTGCCCTTGGGCCAAAGGCGAATTCAGGACAGTTGGAGCTCCCACCACTTGGACTTTAGAGACAAGAGACTTGTTTTTCCTGTTCAGACACTGCTTCCTGGGGATGAGGGACTCAAGACTCTCTCTGGTCTGTGTCAGAGACACATTTGGGGTCTGACTCTAGCCAGTGGCAGAGAGGCTGGGCTCTGGCCCACCCCCAGCCCCATTGCTCTTCTTGGCAGTTTACCCACAGGCTCCTTGGCTTTGCAAATACATAGGCACAGGAGAAACCGCATTTTCCCCAGTACCGAGTCAGGGCCAGTGCTGCTGGCAGCACTTGAAGATGGGGCGAGCTTGTGTTTGTCACTGCAGAGGGGGCTGCGTGGCAGCTCCATCTTCTGTCCCATGTGCGGTTGTGTCAGAAAGCACCCCTCCCCCAAAGAAGCTTCAGATTGAAGGCCCCCGCCCACCGGCTGGGCTCAGGATGGCTGTGGTTACCTCTAGGGCCTGGGAATGTTCCTGGTCATCTGAGATTTCTCCTGTGAGGCCCCGAGCAGGCTGGAGCTGGGGGAGGGGGAGCAGGGGCTGGAGTGGGAGAGCAAGGCCCATGCAGGGACAGCTCGTCCAGACTGACTCTGGGATTACTCTGAGAGGAGGGAAGAAGGGGACTCCACGTGATTTATTCTTGCTTCCCTGGGGACCCAAGGGCCCTCCAAGGAAGGGTCAAGCACACGCCACAAGAAGGAGCCTATGAGTATTCTGGTTGTGACAAGCAACCCCAAATGAGCCTGCATGGCTCTGAGATTAACCAAGCCACCCTTGACCCTGTGGTCATTTGGCGCTCTCCTGAATGAAGCGCCGCTAGAGCAGGGTCGGGGAAGGCTACAGTCAGGCCTGCCACTGCCCTCCGCCCACTCTGTAGAGGGCCCTATCTAGGCCTGAACTGTTGGTACAGACCCTCACTGTACCCACAGTGGCCATGGCTAAGTGGAGGAGAAAAAGCAGACAGAAGCCTTGAACTCAGTGGGGCATGGCATATGGAGGAGTGGTCCTTTGGGGCAGGGGCCACAGCCCAACTTGCTAAACTATACTGAGGTTTTCCAGGCCTCCAACAAGCTACCAAGCAGTCTCTCTGACTTGGGATGATTGTGTTTTATCAGGCTTTGATAAATTTACTACTTTACATAGATTGTTGGAAAAGTCAGCCTCTGAAGACATGGGATGCAGAAGGTGCCAAGGCCAAGGTTCACGACTGGTGCTCAGCCCTGTTTGCACTCAGCTTGGAGTCAGAGTATAGCAGAGCCTCTGGCCTCACAGTGACTGGCATCCTGCACCTTGGGGCCCATCCCGTCAGACACTTGGCTTCCCTGGTGGCCTGCCCATGGCTGGAGAAGAGATGAGCTTGCACCCAGGCCACTGTTGGTGGGGCGTACAGCTCAGGTCTCCTCTCCTGGTGTGGGTAGTACCCCACAGATCCCAGGAGCATCCAGTTTTGTGGATGGTGGTGAGTGGACCCACTTTTTATAGCTTCTCCTTTGGGGGTAAGCAGTAATAAGGAAAAGCCTGTGTTTATTTAAAAGGAGTTACTATAAAGCCACGAGGAAGGTAAATTAGCCAAAATTCCTTAATCTACTGATATAAAATAGTATTTCATGTACTTCCTGAACAGAGCTAATCCTCAGTAGGGGTGGGGCTAGGGGTGCAGAAACATCAGAGAAATCCTATATCCCTGAGATAATGGGAGACAGCAACACGGACCTGTGGGCTCAAGGGGCAAAAGCTCATTTTGTGTTATTAGCGGCAAACTGTGGGGTGAAGGGGGTGGTGAAAAAGACAGTTGCTGAGCCCAGAGAGATTGGGAGGAATTTCTTTCTTTCTTTTTTTTTTTTTTTATGAGGAAGATTAGCCCTGAGCTAACATCCATGCCCATCTTCCTCTACTTTATATGTGGGACACCTACTACAGCATGGCGTGCCAAGCGGTGCCATGTCTGCACCCGGGATCCGAACCGGCGAACCCCCGGCTGCCGAGAAGCGGAACGTGTGAACTTAACCACTGCACCACCAGGCCAGCCCCGGGAGGAATTTCTTTAGAAACTCTTTTTTTTGTACATCAGCTGAGCGTGATCCTGGGCAAGTTAGCATGTCAGACATCTGCATGAGAGGGAATCTCTGTTCCTTCGCCTCTGAAATTCAGGCCTCAAAGCTTTCAGTCCTCATCAAATCAAGCCTGAGGTGGGAAGAAGGGGAACCGGCTGCTTCCTGGCCTTCCCCCGACTCTGTGCACCTCTGCTTCCTGCTGAGGCCAGGAAGCCTCCTCCCTCCCAAGGCCAGCTGGCGGGGCCCCTGCAGCCTACCCGCCCTCCTCTCTCTCCCCCGCCGTCCCCTCAAGTCTGCCAGGTCTGAGGCCCTAGCTCGGGGGAGAGTTCCCCACCAGCCAGGTGAATAGGGCAACCATCTGCAGAGTAGGGCTGCCCCTAGGCCCTGGGCACCTGGGCTGGCCTGTGCCAGACCTGAATTCTCTGCATCCTCATGGCACTCACAGCCTGGCATTTGTCCATCCAGCACTCGGTGTTCTCCTATTTGCCAAGAGCTGGGCCTGGGAGGGAGAAGACAGTAGTGAGCGAGAGTAGACAAAAACCTCTATCCTTGTGATGCTGGCATTCAGATTGATGGACGTCAATAGGCCACTCCAGGGCCAGTGTTTGCACCACTAACTTGAAGTCCCCTGTGCCACAGAACACTGGGCTCTGGACAGAGGCTGGCACTGAGAGGCAGAGCCTGGGGTGGTCGGAAGGGCTGGGCAGCAGCCCCTTCCCCAGGGAGCTGAGCTGGCCCCTTTGGCCCCCATTATTAACCCTGACATGTGGCACTGGGTTGGCCAGAGCACCATCAGTCAGTCAGGGCTCTGCATGTACACACACTTGTGTGCTCAGACACACAGACACCAAGAGACAGAGCTGGAGCTGGCAGGAGACAAGGCAGAGCTGGGCAGGCGCTGGCCCAGCGGCCCACTTTGTCTTGATAGCTCACAAGACCCCACAGCAGAGAGATTCCCCTTTTATTGCATCTGTTTTAGATCTTTAGAATCTAAGTGAAGTCAAAACCATGCTACAGGGGAGATTAATTCCACATTTTTCCATCTTTGCAATGAAACCAAAGGAAAGTTAGACATTCTGTGTGGCATAGTCAAGACAGGGGCTCCATACCCCAGGACGTTTCCTGAGGCCTGGAATGAGTGCCCTGAGTGATCTGGCTGAGTGGCTGTGCTTTCACAGATCCAGGGCACCTGGGACCCTCTACTCCCAGTAATCTGGTTCCTATGCTGGGGGGAGGGGACTGGGGCATCCCAGCCCCTCTGGGGAGACCGCCTGGAGGAGTCCCAATCAACAGTAAGTCTGGAAATGATTAAAAGGAACTTTCCGTCACAGGAGAATTTTAAGAAGCAGCCAGACCACCACGTGCCCTGATGACTGAGACCCTACCAGGCCTGACCACAGACCACCTTCTTCGGGGCCCCTTCAAGCTCCATCTGTGCCCCCTCCCCTCCAATAGCCCAGAGCTCAACCATGGCCCCTGTGAGCTGGGGGAACCATGTTGCCCACAGTGTACCCCGTGCCCAGAGCAAGTGCCACACAAATGTTAGCTATTAATATAGTATTACAATGGCTCTATGAGAGATGCATTGTACAGATGAGGAATCTGAAGCCCTGAGACAGATTACTTGCCCAAGGCCACTCAGCATGTTAGTGGTCAAGTTCAGATTTGAACCCAGATTTGAACCCAGGCAATACAGCTGTGGAGCCTGCAGTCTTACCACAGAGACAAAGGTGAGGACCAGGAGTCACTGTGACAGCATTTTCCAAGGGCCCACACCCAGGCTACAGCCATGACACGCTGGCAGAGGAGAGCAGGCACCTGAGTACTGGGCCGGGAATGAAGAGGACTCCCTGGGGTAACAGGGCTACAGTGGGGTTTCAGGTAGGTGGGATTCAGGCAGGGAGAGCAGCAGTAACAGAGAACACAGGCCTTGAGTGCCACATGAATGCCACACCAAGGGGTC
This sequence comes from Equus quagga, assembly GCF_021613505.1. Lineage (NCBI taxonomy): Eukaryota > Metazoa > Chordata > Mammalia > Perissodactyla > Equidae > Equus > Equus quagga. The sequence continues at coordinate 134,479,772 of NC_060267.1, forward strand.
TGGCCTTTGTCCATAAGCTCTTGGATGGGAAAAGCAGGGACAGAGCCACAGCAGTGTGGAGGGCAGAGGGGTGAAGGGTGACCCAGAAGACACGAGGAAGCCAAGGCTAAAGGATGGGGACTGAGAGGAGCAGTCACTGAGAGGGAAGGGCCTGGGCCTACAGCCCTGACTGTATGTTGGGCGTCCTGGGGCAGGGGTGGCCTGCCTCAGTCTGGGGAGGACATTCCTCAGGCAGAGCCCTGACGTGACTGCCCCACCCAGCCAAACGCAGCATCCAGAGGGGTGTTGGACAGCGCGGGTCCATCAGCTCTTCCTGCGCTGTGTACCCCCACACCCCAGCCAGCTCTAGTGCCCTGCTGTGCTCCCCATGCCCACTGCCCTCTCCTGGCCTTCACCCCGGGGGGTGCTGCCTCTGCCGCACATACTTCATTTCCCTCTGCCTGAGTTTCTCCCCACGCTGTAGCCCTCGCAGGCTCCTGCTAGTATGGCACCCTCACATCGTTTCAGCCCTCCTGCCCCCCTCCCATCTTGCCCAGTCAGACACCAATGCCCCAGTCTCCTGGATTCCTGCTAGACGGCCATCCTAGGGCAGTTTTACTTCCCTCCACCACTGCTCCAAGCCAAGGCAGAGTGCTTGAGGGGTGTGTGGCTGGATGTCAGCTCTCTGCCTCCATCTTCTGGCCCAGCCACCCTGTCCACCTCCATGCTACCTGTCTTCCCTGTTCCAAGGAAGCCTAGGAGGGAATTTTGACCATAGAAACCAATACCACTCACCTTAGAGGGGACCTGTGTACCACCTAGGGCTCTGCTTAGAGCAAGAGGTGGACATGGAAGAGTGCCCTGACTAAGGTGAGAGCAGGGGCTACTGGGAAGAAGGGCTGCCCCAGAGCTAGATGGGATTGAGGAGTGCAGGGGGGAGCCTAGAGTGAGGCCTGCACATGTGGAAGCATTTCTTAAGGACCTAGCCAAATATCTGAGAAATGCAGATAGAATGGCTGGCTGGCTGATCACCCTTGTTCTCTTTCTCTTCCTCCCAAATGTTATTCACTGTCAGTCATGGTGGAGCAGCTTTGCCAAAAGCCAGCCCAGACAGGACTGGTACTGCAGCCGCATCAGTGCCTGGAAGCCCTAAGAGCCAGAGTCTCTTGTTTGTTGCGTGTGGCGGGCACCTGACAAATGTATGGGAGTGGATGATATTGTCAGGAGGGCCCGTGGGTATACTGTGGCCCCTTGGGGCTTTGTAGAAGATGAGGCTCCCGTTTTCCCACTACATTTGCATGTGGGGTCTATGCAAGAGGCCTTCAGCAAAGGTGGCAGCAGCTGTGGCTCTGGGAGGAGGAACAGCTACTGGAAGGGACCTGGCTCAGAGGGTGCTCCCTTGGTCTGTGTTCTGAAGTGTCGGTTCACTCCCTTCTGTTTCATTGCCTGTTGTGGCACCAGACAGCCATGGTCAGTTCCTAGGCCAAGCTTCTCCTAGAGCTCACTCTGGAGCCAGCACTCTAAAAACTGGCTATAGGCATTCAGGAGCACCGTCCTCCCTGTCTGTATCTGCTCAGACCTGTGAGTCTGGTGACGCAGTGCCAGAGAGCAGATGCTTCCCTGTCCCTCTCCCTTTTTGGCTAAGGGCCCTGAAATCCCTCCTCTACCTTCCTTGTGACCACCACACTCTCTTCCCTGCTCAACCACTCCAAACCAACCACACTGGCCTCCGACAGTTCCAAGTATGTGCCATGTTGTCTGCCTCAGGGCCTTTGCATCTGCTGTACCTTGTGGTTGGAACGTACTTCCTTCGGCCCTTCTTGTGTTGTCTCCTCACAGAGGCCTCCTGGACCCCCCTGTCAGAGTTGGAGCTCTCCTTCCCGGGTCTGACAGCCCAGGCATCCTCCCCAGAGGAGGTGAGCCATGTCAGGGGACTGGACTCCACTTGGAGTTCAGCCCCTGTGGGCCAGACCAACAAATCCTGCTTCTTTTCTTGTTGCTTTCTCTCCAAATACAAAGTGAAAATGGGATGAAAAAGAGGCCTAATGAGGAAGCAGAAATGAAAAGTGGGGGGAAAGAGCTGAGAAAAAATGCAAGACAAGCCTACCTCAAGAGGAAACCAGCAGGGCCGGCCCTGTGGCCTAGTGGTTAAGTTTGGCATGCTCCGCTTTGGTGGCCCAGGTTCAGCTCCCGAGCACAGACCTACATCACTCGGCAGCAGCCATGCTATGGCAGCAAGCCACATACAAAATAGAAGAAGGATAGGTACAGTTGTTAGCTCAGGGCCGATCTTCTTCAGCAAAAATAAGTTAAATTAAAAAAAAGAGAAAACCAGGCCAGGAGAAAAAGAGGTGAGGAGGGGGGCGGTGAAAGAAGGGGAGGGAGGGGCTGGGAAGTAGGTGGCCAAAGGAGAAAGGAGTGACAAGGAAAGGCGCACAAAGCCCAGGGAGAGTGCCACAGCATAACGGGAGGGGGAGAGTGTGGGCAAGTAGGGACTGCACAGTGGCTCACGAGGCATGCGGGGCACAGAGGCAAGGCCAGTCGTAGATGCCCCTGTTCTGCTTTGTTCCACCACTTTCGAGGGTGTGAGGAGTTCTTCTCTCAGGGAGCACGGACCCTCACCTCCTCCATGTGATGCCTGCTGAAGAGCCCCCAGCCCATGCCGCCCAGGCCCTCACGGCTGTGAGCCAGGCAGAGACCCTGCACACGTGCTTGGCCTCTCGCAGCACCACAGAGGCCTGAGTCCCCTTCACATGGTCAGGAGTGAAGGCTCTCCCCTCGGCCACCTCGGAGGCCATACCCAGACTCTGTCCCACGCAGGGCGCCCAGACTGGGCAGTTTGGGCCATTAGTGGTTTGGGCAACAATGTGGGAGGTGGGCTCAACTGTTCCAGGTCTGGGGGCCCCTCGGGGCCCGTAGCTGACCTTTGGCAGACACCTGATAATTTGATGCCCATAGAGAAAAGACATCTGAGGCTGTGAGGTACGGAATGGGGGCATCTGACAAAATGGCCCCCATGTTGTGTTCTCTCCCACTTGGAGTTGGGGGCCCTGGGTGCCAGATATGTCGCTGGGCACTGGCATTTTGGTGCAAGTTCTTTGAGCATCACTACAATTCTTAGGAAACTAAAAATAAAAGCCTATCACTTTAACATCGGTTAATTTTATACCACACTCAGAAGGTCCTTCAGGGTGTTACATAAAATGTCTTACACATCTTGAACTGTGAGCGAGAGAAGTCACTGCCCTACTAATGCTGCCCCCGTAGGAGACAGATCACAATGTATTCTCTCCATTAAACAGGAAAATTAGGATTTGAGCCAGATGCCCTTGTTCTTCCTCTCCTGGGAAGATTTTCCTTGGAGAGCCCAGGCAGTGGAGTCATGCTGGAAACCCCACTTCCTGGCCTGAGCTGGCCCCTCCCATGCTCTGGAGGCCAATGCTTCCAGCACCCTCCTTGCGTTGGGCAGTCCCTCATGTTGCCCCCTGAGGGGGCCAGGCTGCCTTCCAGTGGGTTCCAGGGACATCACTGACATGGACCTGTGCCCTGGCCTGGGCCCTCAGCTCACGTTTGCTGGGTTCTCTTCAGCAATCAGGACTGTGGATTCACTGCCCTGTCCTCCTCCTCTTCTTCCCTCCTCCTCCTGCTCCCCGCCCCCAGCAGTGGGGATGCTCTCAGAAATGCAGGATAACCCTGCTGCTCACCCAGGCTTCCCCAGCCGCCTCATGCTTGCCTGACCCTCAGTCCTCTCAGAGGGGCCTCGCACTCAACCTGTCCTGTCTGGAGCCCATCCTCTGCCTCTCGCACGGGGCCTGTCCTCAGGCTTGTCCTGTGTTCTTGGCTTCAGGGAGCATCTCCTCCTCTCTTGTCCCCCATCTGGCTCACCCACCTCAGCCTAGGACCACCAGCACCTTCCTGCTGCTCTGAGGCTAAACATGGGGCTACCTAGCACGGCCCAGCCCCTCTGCCTCCTCTGAGGCCCTCTCCTCACTCCTGCACACGAGCCTCCTTTGAGCCATCCCTCCTGCTCATTACATTCCCTGCCACCTCAGGGCCCTCGTGCACACTGATCCTTTGGCCCAGTGCCCTCCCTGTCCCTCTTGCCTGGTGAACTCCTCCTCGACCTTTGCTTACTCCTCACTTCCTAGGGCCATTCCCTTGGCCCTGACCAGGCCAAACCCCTCCCTTCTTCCCAGTACACCCGGCTCCTCCGTGCTACTGCTTAGTACTTGCCTCTTCAAACCGTTGTGCACCGCACGGGTCCAGCTGGGTCTCTTGCGCCATTGTCATGGACCAGCACAGGGAGGGGCTCAGTGAGGATTTGAGTGAGTGAAAAGAGAGTCAAGGGCAAGGATCAGCAAACCTTTTTTTTTTTTTTGTGAGGAGATTGGTCCTGAGCTAACATCTGTTGCCAATCTTCCTTTTTTTTTTTTTTCTCCCCAAGCCCCAGTACATAGTTGCATATCTTAATCATAGGTCATTCTAGAATGTTCCTCTATGTGGGATGCTGCCACTCCATGGCTTGATGAGCAGTGCTAGGCCCGCACCCAGGATCCAAACTAGTGAACCCCGGGCTGCAGAAGCGGAGCATGTGAACTTAACTACTTGGCCACAGGGCCAGTCCCAGCAAACCTTTTCTTAATGGGAAATATTCTAGGCTTTGTGGGCCGTAGCGTGTCTGTCACAACTACTTGACCTGCCGTTGTAGCCAGAAAGCAGCCATAGACAGTACGTAAACAAATGGGCATGGCAAGAAGACCTTATTTATAAAAGTAGGAAGCAGGCCGAGTGTGCCAACCCTTGGTCCAGAGAAACAACAGAACATCCTCAACAGGAGTGAACAGCAGTGTTTCTGAGGGAACAATTTTCCATGAAGAGGGCTATGGCTTCCTGGAGATTGCTGGTAACAGCAGGAGAAGGTAGTTCAGAAACAAGCTCCCAAGTGACCCTCTGACAGATGCGACTTTGAAGATGAAACTTCTGGATCCCCTATGACCTTGCCCCATGAGGCTCCCCCACAGCTCGCAGGTGAAGGCTATGACCCTGGGATGCAGACAGTGTCCAGAGTGGGGTCCGAATTCTGATTCCTGTCACTCTGATTCAGGAAAGGAGGTGCCTTGGTTCAAGTTGAGCCCAGTCTGGTGAGGGCAGGGCGCCCAGCAGCGACCTGAATGAGTTCCATGGTGTGTTAGGGGGCTGACCACTTATGCCGTAGTGACACAAGTGCCCCAGTGGAAAGGCGTCTCAAGTGAAGGCGTTAGGGTAGTTTCTCACTGCATATCTACTTAAAGGTTCTTGTCAGTATGTCGTTGTTTAGCCAGGTAAGAGACTCTGCTTTCTGGGGCTGGGGCATCTGAGCCTGGGAACTGCCTCTGAGAGTGGCCTGATGGTGTGAGGGGGCTGCTGGCTGACCCTGAGGGATGTCCCTTTCCACTGCTTCTGCTCTTTTAGTCTGGAGCCACCAGGCCAGGTGGCCTAAACAGGACAGAAGGCGGCTGCCCCTGGGTGAGAACAGAGATCCATGAGTTCCTCCCCATCTGCTTGAGTTTGGGGATAGGGTGGGGGGACAAGCAAGTCTCCTGGGGTCAAATGGCCAGTAGCCCTCAGGTGTGGTTGGAGCAAGTCGGCAGAAGGGAGTAAGGCCAGGCTTCTCCTTCTATGTGCTCAATGGGGACAAAGCGAAGGTACACAGTTCCCAATGCCCAAGCTCACATTATGAAGCCAGGCCGCTGGGGCTTATGGCCCAGGTTTATCATTTATAAACTGTGTGACTTGAGGCAAGTTGCTTAATATCACTGTGCCACAGTTTCCTCATGTGAAAAATGGGCGTGATAAAGGCTCCTACCCTGAAGGTTTGTTGAAGTGTGCTTGGCACATTGTGAGTGCTCCGGGAACGTCGGCTGCCAAGAGCAGCCCTGGAGCAGTGTGTGTCAAGGATCATCAGGATGACCCCCCAGTCCTGCCACTGGTCCCCTCGAGTCTGGGCTCCACACTCTAGTTACAGAGGGGACTTGGGAGTAAGCTGCCTGATGGCAAAAGGGTCAAGGAGAGGGCGTGAGCTGTCTGGTTTCTCCAAGGTCAGCAGACAGGAGAGGCCTCTCTGTGGAAGAGTTTGGACCCCAGAATGAAGGAGTCCCGGGAGATGGGCCATCTTTCCTGGCCACCTTGCCCAGACAGGTCTGCCCAGCAGCCAGCACCCTGGACTCAAGCCCTTTCTCCAGTTTCCCTTCACCCTGCTTAAAAGTCAGAGGTCCACGGACACCATGTCGGGCAGAGCCATTTCCCTCATTGGCACCTGCCACCAGACCCGGCATGCACCTCCTTGGGGACTTTCTGAGTGGCTGGGGCCAGACTTCTGGTCCCCGTTCCTCTGGAAAGAGTAAGGTGAGAGGCCTGTGCGTAATGGGGCTGCTTGGAAGGTCAGTTCTTGTTTGCCCTGGAATAAAAGAAAGGCAAGACCGTTGGGTTGGGAGTGTGGCCTCAGAACGACCGTGGAGGTGTTTGCCTACACGCTGCTCCTCCTCGCTCTAGGGTAGGGATGGCCTTGTCTTCGGCCTGCAGAGGATGAGGAGAATCCCCAGAGCACGAGGTTGGGCGAGCAGAGAGCAGCTGACTTGGCGTGGCCCTGGGCAGCGGGAGAGAAGGCCGCGGCCTCTGCTCTCTGGACGCTGAGGCAGCACATACTTAGTGAGGCTGCTGTGCGCCTGACACTTGCTGTGCGGAGGTTACTACCAACCGGCAGGTAAAGGTCACACTGTAAACAAAGCCACATGATAAGGCCCAGAACCAGTCCTTGCTAGAGATGCCCCCCACAGCCCACATGCTGTTCCTGATGCTGTTCCCTCCCCCTGGAGGCCCCAGCAGCGGGGGAGGCATGTTGGTGCCGTGGTGCTGCCCTCCTGCTATACTGCCAGCCCTGAGCATGTCTGACCTCTGCTGCTTGGATGCACAGACGGGAGCCCTTCCATCACTGAGGAAACCCTTTCCCTGGGGGCAGAGAGACACACGAGCAAAATTAGAGATCTACGTTGCACTTTGTCATGAGGGATAACTGTTTTCCATGGGAGTGAGGTCCCATGCTTTCTTGGAGTAGGTTTAAGAAAAATATGTGAAGGAGAGAATGCCAGATAGCTTTCTAACATACAACAATCCAAAAGCATCCTCCTCTCCCTGGCCCATCCTTGCGGCTCAGAGTGGGTTTGGGTGGGATCACATGTGACTGGGAAGAGCCTGGTGGACTTATCCCTGGATGGTGGCTACACCCAGCATCTTGGCAGAGTAGGCTGGAGGCAGAGGGGGTAGGGGAAGTCGAACCAAACACAGAGATGACGTGACTCTTCCAGAAGCTCGAGTGGGAAAGGGGAGAAGCCAGAGAGCGGCAGGGAGACGAGCTGCAGGCTTGAGGGGTGGTGAATTTTTTTTAAGCCTGTTTGTCTATAACATGCTGTGAAGTACCCCCTCAAAGCTCCCAAAGGAAAGGCCCACAGGCGGCCCGGCACCCTCCATCAGGGGGCTGGATGTGAAATAGGTGATGCTTTTCTGTTCAAAGAAATTTAATATTGACGAACTTAAGGGCCAGATTTTTCCCGAGCTCAAGTACGGGCCCCCCGTGGAACTAAGAGGAGGCCTCGTGAAATGCGTGGCTCTCCTGGTGTTGACATTGGCCCAGTACCCACTGCCTCCTGCCTCCACATTTGGAAATTCGGTCCCTGTGAAAAGTTAAAAAAAAAAAAAAGCAGAAGAGGAAAAGCAGGCTGGCTCCCCCACCGTGGCCTGGAGTCCGGGGCCATCGGAAAAAGTCTGGATGAAGAATGATTTTGGCACTTGGCTCAGTGTGAGTTTCACAGCAGCCAGTGGAAACTTCCAGGAATGCTGCTCTGGGCCAGCCGGGGGCTGTTTCCGCCACCACTTTTACAAGATGCAGACCCCTCCACGGCTGGCTGGCCAGCACAGGGGCAAGGTGACTGTCTCTTTCTGCTCAGCTCTGCCTCTCAGGGTACAGTTCATATTCCACAGGCAGCAACTTTTCACGCTCTGTCCTGTACCAGGGGATTCAGAGCCTTCACAGGCCCGGCCAGCTCATTTAGAAGGGGCCAGCCACCAGGCGGAGCAGCCTCCATGAGCAGCTGATATCCATGCTGGATGCTGCGAGAATTTATAGTAGCCTTAGAGGGGGATCTCCCTCTCAAAATGTTTCAATGTTTTATTAAATGTACGAAAGGAAAGTTTCCTTTCCATTGCACCAAGGTCCAGAGCCTCCATGGAGCCTCAGGGAAGGTGGCAAAACCTCTTGGGAAAGCCCACTGACAAATGGGTAAAGTTAATAGAAAGTTTTGTTTCTTAATCTGACCCCTGTCTGATGCCTGTAGACTGCACAGCACAGGAACCAAAACTGCCTCGTGCACAGCGGACTCGCCCAGTGCCCACTGTGGGCCTGCCATGCATAGGCGCTCAGCAACCCTCAATAAGGGGATTGAATGATGAGCCCAGCCGTAATGGCCAGCGTGGGTCAGGCTGAGCAAGTGCTGGAGTGGACGTGTGACCAGTGGGGCAGGCCCATGGCGGGCAGTACTTAAGGCCAGTAGGCCAGCCCCTCCACATAGGCTCCTAGACACCACTGCCCCTCTGCCAATACTCTGTCCAAAGTCAGAGGAGGTGGACAGGTTTTCGCAGCCTTGTCTGGTAGGCACGTCTGTAAGACTGGCCTTGAGCATCTGCAACCCCAGCGGCGGGGGGCATTTGGCAGGCCAGACAGACAGCCAGGTCCACAGGCCAGCCATCATGCTGGGTGTGTGGGAGAGGCCAGGGAGCAAGGGCTCAGCCTCCGGAAGCCAACACGATGACAAACATTGTCACAGTGGTCAACATGGGTCAAGCTAACAAGTGCTGGGCACCATGCTGAGTCACCTTGCAGTCTCCAGGACTGCCATGAACTTGGCGTTATCCTTCCCATTGCAGAGGAGGAAGTGGGCTCCAAGACAGGGAGTTAGGGCCTGACCCCCAGATGGCAGACTCTGGAAATAGTCCTCACTGGACTTGAACAGGCAGAGGCCCTCCTGGGCTCAGGGGACTCACCTCCCAGCCTAGGAAGCCCCTCCAGTGTAGAAGTGAAGGGCCCGAGGCATGGACACAACCCAGGTGGGATGCCTTCATTGTGGGTCACTGCTCCACATATATTGACTAGCGCCTGGTGGCTTCCTCCTCTGTCATACATGAAGGCAAAGGAATCTGAAAATTAAAATGGACTTTATTGAGTTTTCTCCCCTCTGGAATGGAGATGGTTGATGGTCTCCAGTTTATGGACAGAGCCGGGCCCCAGTGAGGAAGTGCTTCTACTGGGGATTCCTGATCCTTGATTGTCTTGGGGAATGGCCAAGGGCTATGGGACCTGCCACCTACTTTCTGTCACTGTGTCCTCCCCCGGCCCACGAACATCAGAGAACAACCATCCAGAGCCAGAAGTGGACATGAAGGTGAGAGCTGTCCCAACAGCCACCAGAGCCAAGAGGCCAGGCAGGACCCCTGAGTGGGAAGAGCTGACATTTGGACAGCGGGCTGAGGCAGCTGAGCAGGACTGACTGAGGGGATCCCCAGGGCAGCCCAGAGGGCCCTCCATCCTCTGAGCCTGACTACCATTTATTTTCCAGACGGTCTCCATCCTGGAACAGCGGTTGACGCTGACGGAAGACAAGCTGAAGCAGTGTCTGGAGAACCAGCAGCTAATCATGCAGAGAACGACACCATGATCAGGGGAGCAAGAATCAAGAGCTCAGTCAATTTGGGGGGTGGCAGGCCACGTGTTTGTACTGTGGGACTTGGGTAAATAAATAAAGGGGATTCCACTCTGTGGGAACCACATCCATCCCAAGCCCCAGGAGCTGCATACTTTTCCCTCCGCCCTGCTGTCTGCCCCTCTCCACCTGGCAGGGGAGGCCCTGGTAGGCAGGGCCACCCCTGCAGAATGGACCATGTTTAGTTTCATATGAAGGAGCCGCTTGAAAATCTTTGCTGCCTAAGAGTCCTAAGGAGCCTCAAGATCAGAGCTCCTCCTCCGGAGAGGGCAACCCCAAGCCACCTTGCTTTTCACTCCTTGCTGGGGTTTGTTCACCTTTCTGCCATATGACTGGCTTTTCCCACCTGCCACAACTTAGAATGGTCTGCTCGTTGCATGGATAAGCCAAGAGTAATCTCTAAATCTGACAAAAGGCCCAACATGGGCCCATCTGAGTCAGGCTTAGCCAGGAACAGGCACTCTGGACAGGGGGTGGCTTTGCAGTGGCCTTGATTTCAGCTCCACACATGTTCACTCAGGCCTGGTGCCTTCCTCCTCCTGCATACACGAGGGCAAAAGAATCTGAAAATTAAAATGAACTTTATTGAGCTTGTCGTAGAAATGGCTTGTCCTGAGTGAGAGCTAATTGGTCCCCCATCCCAGGGCCCACAAAGTGAGAATGAAAGTGGCAACTTGGGAGGGCCCTGCCAGGATCACCTCTGAAGCCCAGGACACTTGTTTGCCACCATTCAGGATGTTGGAGGAGCAGGGACAGCCAGAGCCCCTGCCTACCACCCACCTCCCTCTGGCTAGCCCCAGCTGGCTTCTTCAGTCGGAACCTAGAGGCCTCAGGCACTTGCATTTCCATTTGCTCATGAGGGTTTCCATAGTCTCCTTCTGCATCCGTCGGGGAAAGAGTGTTTTCCATATGTCTGGTTGGTGTTGTTGCCTTCAGCATTTGGCTTCTTGGGGCTCAGCCAGCCGGGGAGGTATTTATCCCCAACACCCCTGCCCTGCCGTGGGGTCTAGGGGGACAGTGTTAGACCTTGGGAGCTGTCAATACCATGCAGCTAATGAGGTTCCCAGCTTCTGTGGCTTCCAGGTAGGAGCAAAGCCTGAATGCCTAAGAGCTTGGCCTGACAAGGACACAGACTATGTTGAGTCCTGATAAACAACAAGAATAGGGAAGCTGCCTCCTCCAGCTGAGGGGAGAGAGAGCTGCAGTCCAGGGTCAGGCCTCCAACTCTGCCTTTGGCCAGCTGTGTGACCTTAGCATGGTGACCCTCTCTGAGCCTCAGGTTCTTGTGTTAAGTAGTGATAACCACCCCTCCAGGTGGTTATGAGGTAGATGCTGCAGGAGCCTGGCACAGCAGGTACTCAACGGACCCCCTGCCCCAGGCCACCCTCCTGGGGGGTTTCCTGCACACTCACCTGCCTTGACAGAGCCACCAGCCAAACCTGGAATTTGGGGGAAGGATGGTTATTGGAGAGCTGCACTTGTTTTAAAACAACAGAGAGCCCCGCCTCCTGCAAGCCTGGGGGTCAGTGTGTATCACCATGCGGAGGGCAGTGCTGGGGGGGTGCTCAGGTTCTCACCTGAGACCTCTCTGATTCTCCGAGTGAGAATCCAGGGGCGCAGGTTGCTCCTGGGAGAAGGGACAGGGGACTCTAGGGCACTCTGACCATTCTGGTGACTGTCTAGCCTCAGTTCCAACAACTCCCCCGCTGAAGGTGCTGTAGGACCCTGAGCTGGGCAACACTGGGCTGGTGGCAGGCAGGACTGGCTCTGGGGCCCTTAGGAGCAAGGGAGGAGTGTGGGGTCTGAGTGGGCTTGAGGTGGCTTGGTGAGGTTGGGGGCCATGTGACAGGGCCTATCTTGTGGTGTCTCTCCCTGCCAGCTGTCCCCGATGGCTCCCCTGTGGTGGGGGCTCTTACCAGTCCCCTGCTCATGCCGCCAAGCTCAAAAGCAGACCTCCAGAAATGCAGGTGCCTCAGCTCAGCCATCATCTCTCCTAATTTTGGGTTTTGGTAACTGAGCTCCCAGAAAACCAAATTGCAGCCATCTCTTTTTTTTTTGGCTAGGAAGATAGGTTAGGTTTGGGGTTTTTGTTAGGAAGTGCATCTCAGTGGCAATTCCCAACCCTGCCCCCTTCATGCGCTAATTTTCCTAATGTGAAATAAAAGAACAAGTGATTCTTAAATTGCAGTCCCCCACCTACCCTTTGCCAGATTCTTGGGGTTCCAGGGATGAACCTACACTTCCTGCCAGAGACACCAAGGAAGGCAGTTCAAGTAGGCTGGACGACCAAGCCAGAAAGCAGCAGCAGCTGAGTCTAACCTTGACATCATGGTGAGCCTGCTGCCCTTCACTCCGAGTCACCACTCCCCAGAAGCAGCTGATGGGTCCCTTCAGGCCTGTGTCCCTCCAGAGACTCAGGTGGCACAAGCCAGCCTGTCCTGAAAACTCTCTGCCATCCTCCCACCCAGCACCATCCTTTTCCCTCTGTCCCATGATCCACTTGCCACAGCTTCATGATTTCTCCATGGTAGCGGGCTGCCAAGAGGGCAGAGCAATGGAGTCAGGGGCCCCTGACCCACTGCCAGAGTCCAAATCCCGGCTCTGCCCCCTGCTAGCTCCATGACCTTGAACAAGTTCCCTAACCTTGTAGAGACTCCGTTTATGGCAGAGTGCCTGTCTCACTGGGTACACAAGGCGCTCAGAGCAGTGACTGGCACAGGGGGAGAGTGCAGTCAATGTGTGGCTGTTGAGGTTACCCTCCACCAGCCTGGGGGGAGACTTCTGGCTGTTCTGGCCCCTTCCTGCAACTTGGCCCATGTGTCAATGAGGCTGATGGTTCAGGGTGCCCTGGCTCTGAAATTCTAAGTGGCCAGAGTTAATTAAGTTCTCTTGATCCTGTGGCCCCTGCCATGGGCATCCCAGTGAGGAAGGTGTTGGGCTGGCAGGCAGAGGGGCTCAGGCAGCTCTTCGCCACTTGGGGTGGCAAGTGGCCACCTCTCTGCTTGGAGTGGCCACTCCAAGGCCACCTCTTCTGCTATCATGGAGGCAGCCACTAGGGCCAGCACAGGCTTGGGGGTGGGTGTTTGTGATTGCCTGGAATCCTGGAAGCCCAGCCCGCTGAGCAAGCGAGAGCGTGGTGAGTCACACTGGCCCTGTTGTCCCTGCTCCCTCTCATTAGCCCCATCTAAACGATTTACTCAAGATGGGCCCCTGATGGCTCCAGCCTTAATTGGTGTGTGGCCATTAAAGGGGGACACAAATCCACTGGTGTTTCTTGCCAAGCACCCTTGTTCTACCCCACCCTGCCCTGAGGCTGCTGAGGAGGGACCCACTTTGCCAAGGCAGCAGTGGCAGGCTGGTGGCTGCCTGGCACCCTGGGGCATCGTTCTACTTCCTGTGAGCATCTCCACCCTGGCACAGGGCCTTGTCCTATTGCCTGGTGGGCTCCAGCCCACCACAGCTGAGCTGCTCTGGCACCCTGGACTCACTCACTCGGCCACTCAGGGGAAGTCTCTCTGAGGCTTCACCCTGCCTCTCGACCCATGAGGGCCCAGGATGCAGGGCCCTCACAGCCATGCTCAAGATGAGGCTGGAGCGAGGCCAGAGAGCCTGGGGCAAAGCCATTAGGAAGCTTTCCATGCCAGCCCCTCCTTTGGCTGGGAGATGCCATGTGGAAACACTCTCCCAAGAACCTATTTATAGAGCAAGGCCAGGGAGTGCTTTCACTTTAGGGGAGACCACCTCAAGCCCTGTCTGCCTGGGAGTGCTTCTTGTGGCAGGAACCCTGGCCGCCACCCACTCTCTCCTACCGCTCATGAAAATGCGAGTGCTGGGACGAGGAACCTGGGCAGGAAAGGAAGCCACGTTCTCCTACAGCTTCCCTTTCTCGGCCCTAAGCTCCTCTTTTAGGCACAAGTGTGTGTTCCTGAAAGTGGGACTTCAGCATCTTTTGTGGGCAGAGTGGGCAGAGGCCTGGCCTGCAGGAGCTGGGGCCATGCCAGCAGTGTCACACAGTCACATCAGCCCCTGTCCATCTCCATCCTTTCCTAGCTGGGCACCTGGACTCAGCCGTGGAATCAAGACTGACTTCGGAGCCCTGAACATCCCTGAACACCTCGGGCCCACATCTTTCCAGTCCATGATCCCCTGGTCTGAGGCCTGGCTGAGGGCACATGTGCCCAGCAGATGTTCTGCTCAACTGGCCTCTCCTTCCAGACCTCTGCCCTGCACCCTGCCCTCCCCTGACTAGGCTCAGCCCAGGGCCATGCCTTGACCTGGCAGGTCTCTAGAACCATCCACCCCCTCCAAAGCTCCTATGGTGCTGCACCCCACGTCTGCACTGAGCCCCTCAAACTCTGACCCCAGCCAGAGCCACCCCAAAGACATGCCCTCATGCCCAAGGTTGAGATGAGAGCACTGGACATGCTCCCCAGGGCCAGCACATCCCGCACCCCCAGCTTAGCTCCCAGGATCTTCATGACAACTGCTCCTGGGTTGGCTCCTCAGAAGCCTCTGAAACTTGGAGCAAGAGAAGCAATGTAATTAGTCTGTCCAGATCCTTGAGGCAGCGGCTCCCACGTGCCTGCTAACTGGCAACAGAAGGTGCTTTCTGTTGCAGAGACCTGGGCCGCCCTTGTCTGGGCTGCTGCTGTGGACTTCTTGGCTGGAACTATAAAGCCCTGACCTTGGGGTTGGGTCTAGCTCCCCTGGCAGTTGGGGTGTGCTTGGGAAAAGGGGCCATTTGTGAGGCCTCACAAGGGTGCCCACGCCCTTTGAGAGGTGTCCTGAAGTCTCCTGTTGGGGATGAGTGCCTCTGGTTTGGGGGAGCCTCAGCTCTGGAGGCCCCTGGTGAGAGATGGGAGCCTCAGGCTGGGGCAGGTCTGGTGAGGGCCCTTCCAAGTCTCCCAGAAGCTCAGGACCACCCACCACTCAGCCCATCTCAGAACCAGCCCCTCAAGGACCAGGACCTGCTGAGATGTCGCCCACTCATTTCCCGCCCAGTCTCCTGCTTCTGCCCTTGGCCTACCCCATTGTTCTCAACATAGCAGCCAGAGTCCACTAAGCTATAAGATTAAAAAATAATAAAAAGGAAACTTGTGACATAGTTTATGCCATCCCTGCTCAACCCCTTCTAGTGGTTTCCCAGCCTCCTCCAAGTACAGGCCACAGTGCTCACCACAGCCAAGAGGCCCTGCTCAATCCCACCCAACCCACACCCCCATCTCCTACCATCCACTCTCCCTCTTTGCCCCTCCAGCCTCCTCACTGTTCCTTGGCACATCAGGCACATTCGAGTCCCAGGGCCTTTGCACCCGCTATTCTTACTGGCAGGAATGCTCTGACTTTGCCTCTCTGTGCCTCAGCCTCCTCATCCATAACATGGGGTAAGAGCAGGAGTGGCCTCATAGGGCTGCTGGAAAGACTTGCTGAGACAATTCACACAAAATTCTAAGAGCAGGCTGTTTCCCTGCTGGGCTCCAATCCATGGCCTGGGGAGGTGGCTGGAGATGGGGGCTGAAGGGCTGGGCCCCCACCCTCAGAGTCTTACAGCCCAGCCAGCTGGCTAGAAGGCCCACTCCAGGCTCAGCCACAGTCAGCTGGCTGGAAACCTGGGGCCCAACCAGTGGTACTGGGAGGGGGATCCATTGTACCCTGTGAGGCCCTCAGACTCCGCTCCCTACCCACCCCAGGTCTCTCTCACTGGACACCCCCACCCACATGCCAACATGGCTCCTGCACAGCCTTTTCCTAATGAGGCTTCCAACCACCAGGTCAACCTGGGTGCCTATGCATGGCCCCACTGGACAGGGAGGGAGGGTGGAGCAGCAACCCCATGCGAGGCCTCCCTGCCTACCTGCTAGCTGAGAGGGATGAAGGTGGTGGTCAGGTCTGACCGGTCAGTGGCCTCGCTGCCCCCAGGGCTCTCTGGTTGGGTAGGGTAAGCCAGGCTGGATCTGAATGAGCATCTTGCTGCTGGCCGGCTAGCTGGCTGTGGAGGAGCTTCCTCCTGCCCCACGGACCCTCCCACTCACCTGGTTCTATCCTGCCCCTAATGGCTCAGAGCCCCAGACAAGCAGTACCAGGGATTTTTTTCCTTGGGGGCTTTTCCCACCTGCAGGAGAGGAGTGGGCCCTCTAAGCGGTCTCCCCCACCACTCTCCCAGCAGATCGCTGGCCTGGGGGCCTTTTGCAGGGACCTGGGAGACTGGCAGCCAACCTGGTGGGGGTGAGCACCAGGACTTTTGGGCATACTCTTCCTCTCCTCTGCCCCTCCTCCCCTCCCTTCTGCCTCCAAAACACATGTTTCCAATCCCATCTCAGGCCCCTCTCCCCCTCCGCAGCCTCTTCCCATTTCCTCTTGGAGGCATCCACTCGCATGTGGAACTCGTTAGGAGACCCTCAGGGCTCGTAACCCAACTCTGGCCTGGGCTTGGGGAGGGGGCCTTGTCCGCAGCCTCCAATCTGAGATGCAGTGGCCTCCCCATCTGGCCACTGTCTGGCCCTGTGCAGCCTTGAGCTAGAGACCATAGGAGCTGGTCATGGCCAAGAACGGGCTGATGCTGGTCAGGGGAAGCATGGCCAGGCGTCCAGCTCATCTCATTTCTCTCCAGCCTGCTCTCCAGTGCCCATTTAATCATCCTAGCCTCCCCAGGAGCCAGGCCAGGATAGCTTCTGATCCCACTGGGGCAGCCCGACCAGCTTGTGGAAAGCAGACCTCAGGGCCCCTAGAGTGGGCCAGAGGAAGGGTGTGGGATTATGAGGGACTACCTTGATGACCCTCAGCTCTCCATTTGAAAATGAAAAGGGAAGCCCAAGGAAGAAAATGTGGTATGAACAGCCACTGAGCAACATAAGCCCACTTTCTCCCCTGAAGGACATGCTGAGGGCACAGTCCCAGGGACTAGCAGTGGAGGTTATGCAAAAAACTGATGCTGTGGTCACCAGAGTTTGGGGAATGCCAGATGAACAAAACAAAGCCAGCTACATCCCTGCAGGGCTTGTCAGAGCCTTTGACACACTTCTGTGCTATACAGCTGGGGTCACAGAGTTCACAGTGTTTCCCAGACATTGA
Organism: Equus quagga; assembly: GCF_021613505.1. Lineage (NCBI taxonomy): Eukaryota > Metazoa > Chordata > Mammalia > Perissodactyla > Equidae > Equus > Equus quagga. Next base: position 134,496,613 of record NC_060267.1, read on the forward strand.
CCACATGGCTTTTTATTGAGGTATACCTGGCAGACCTGGTGTTCTGTGGACAATGCTGCAAGAAGAGCCCTGAGGAGGCAGGAGGCATGGGCCAAAGTCCCCTGGTGGGAAAGGCTCCCTGAGGGTCAGGATAAGGGTGTTGTCTTCTGGGTCTGAGCAAAGGGTGGGAATCGAATGTGGGTGACAGCTAAGGAAGGGTAAGCAGAAGGCAGCAGGGTGCTGATGTGGCCAAGACTTGGAGGTAGGACCATGCTTGAGCTGTGCCAGGGCCCTGGTGACTCTGATGCCCTCCCTACCCTTCCTTATGGGAGGGCAGGAGGTGGGTGGGCAGGCGTGGGCACAGAGTCAGAGGCATGAGGCTGGTGGGCAGGGCCTTGGCCCATGCGATGGGATCTGCACAGGCACGCTTCAGGTGTTGGGAATGCCCATGCTACCACCCCCACCACCACATCAGGCTCAGGACGGGGCAGCCACCAGCTTGAGGTTCAGAAGAGTTGCTCTGTCCCTGTTTCCCTCCCTGTTGGGTCCAGCCTCTCTGCTTAGAACCCATTCTGTCCATACACGCTGGCACAGCTGCTTACAGGCCCCGTTCCCATTCCTCCCCGCAGGAGGCCTTCCCACAGGGGGTCATTGCTTCCTCCCAGGGCCCTCTCCCCACTCTCTAGGAACAAGGGGCCTGAGCAGGGGGACTTGTGCTCAGCCCTGGTCTGGGCCCTTCACACGATGTGTTTCCCCCTGCCTCATAGCAGTCCTGCACAGTAAACTGCACCCCCATTTTATAGAGGAGGGAACTGAGGCCCAGAGAGGGGAGGCTGGCGGTGAAGTCAGGATTAGAACCAAGTCTCTTGGTCAGCCTCCCCAATCCCCTGCCCCCCTCTCACCCATGCCCTGTCCCAGCACACGTGGCACATTCACACCTTGGTTGTCTGAGGGCCACATAGGGCTGTCCCGCCATGTCCAGAGCAGGGCCTAGCAGGTGGTCAGCACTTGACCTTGTCTACTCCAGGTGCCATGCCAAGCCCACTCTTGCTCCTGCAGTGCAGGGGTAGTTGGAGTCTGTGCTCAGCCCCTTTGGCTAAAGAGGCCCCTCCCTCTGACAGATCCAATGGAGAACCTGCCTGGCTGCCCCACACCCCTGGGAGTTAGGGTAGGCAGAAGGTATTGCCCCGCTTCATAGATGGAGAGGCTGGGGCATATCCAGGGGCCACCCAGTCCACAGCAGCTCCTCAGCTTTGCAGGCTCCAGCTCCCTCCTGCCTGGGGGCTCCATGTCCCAATAATGCCCATGGCCTGCGGAACCTAGCTACTCCCCAGCCTGAGTTCTTTGGGCCAGGCTTGGTGGTTGTGGGGAGGTTTCTGTGGAGGGTTCCAGCTCTAGTCCCAGCCAAAGCGCCCTCTCAGTACCTCACTCCTACCAACCCTAGTCTCTGAGCTGCCCCTAGAGCTCAGGCCAGAAGGTTGTCCCATCTGAAGGTGAGGGTCAAGGCAATCCTGTCTTCTGATGGGAGACTGCATAAGCCATGGCTGTGGGCAGGGGCTTCAGGCAGAGCTGGCCCCTGGTCTACCCTGTCCCTGCCTAGGGCCCCCTAGGAGCCCTGAGAGTCAGAGTTCATTGGACCCCTTCTCTCTCCCAGTGGACCCTAGTCTTTGGAGGGAGGGAGGCTCCCAGGTCTTGGGGCATGTGCCCTTGTGGCAGGAGTTGGGCTGGGTGGGGCCAGGCCAGGAAAGGGAGTCCCCCAGAGTGTTTCCTGGTCCTGCCACCAGTGCCTACCTATGTGGGAACACTGTACATCCAGTCCCAGGCAGGCAGCTGGGATGTGGGATGGCGCTGGGTGTGAAATCTCGGATGTGACTGGGTGGTGAGGCCTCAACCCAGCAACCTCACGCCTGGACCAGGCCAGCTGGCTCCCAGGCCATTTCCCCAGCCTCATCATGGTCACTGTCACTGTCACCATCAATGCCTCATAGGAGGGATTCCTGAAAAACAGGGCTGTGTGGGCTGACAGGGAGGGGACCAGACAGGCCCAGGCTGGCAGCAGGCAGATGCTAATGATACAATTAAGCCTGGCAGCTACAGAGAGACCTACCGGCCCCGCCCCTTGGCCCACCTGAAGCAGACCCAGCCCAGGCCCCTGGCACATCCGCCTGCCAGGTGCCCTGGGAATTCCCAGCTTCCTCCACCCTCTCAGCTTCAAAGCTTGGGCTAGCTTTACTGTCAGGAGCCTGCCACTGCTGGCTCTCCTAATCAAAAAACCATAGGCTGGTTTGGCAAAGACAGCACCAGGGCACCACACCTGACTCTATCACAGCTCTTTGCCTTTGCTCTGTCTGGGAATGCCTGCCAGAGATGCCTTCCTGCCTCCTACCCCTGCTCAAACCATCAGGGCTCCAGGCCCTTCCTGGCAGAGGTGGCCTCAGAAGGATCAGAAGGACCCCTGCTCCCCCAAATCCCTGGTTTCTATCCCTCAGAGCCCCAGGTGGACTCATGAGGTGCTGCCCACAAGCCCTGGAGTGTTGTAAGAGGGAGGGGGATCAGCCCAGGGCAAAGATTCTGGGGAGGGGGATGCAAGAGGAAAGGGCTCTGGCCTTCACTGGCCTTGGGGCAAGGAACTGGCCCAGCTAGTCTTCCCTGAATCCTTTCCCTCTCTCCTCTGCCTTCCTCTGAGCCCCAGGGAAATCAGACCCAGCCTGCCTGGTTTCCCAGGGCTGGTGAGCTGCTTCTCCTGGCTCTCTAGGGATGATCTCAGTGTCAGCAGATGGGGCTCCCTCACCAGCCCAGCCCCTCCTCCACGCTCACCGCTGGTGGGTTGCAGGACTGGAACCCAGGCTTGGGACCCCAGAGTCCCCTAGAAGTGAGTGTTTTGGCTCAATCTGCAGAGGAAGGATGAGCTGCACCTGGCTGGGAGAGGGAGCACCCTCTCTGAAAGAGGGAAATTGAGGCCTATAGCCTGAGGCCATGGACGAGGCCGGTGAGAGCAGGGATCCATCCCTTCATGACCAGGAGCCTCCTGGCTCCAGGGAATCTCACTGAGTGACTCTGGGCAGGTCATGCAGGACGGGCTAAGGCCCAAGTGGGGAATGGAAGTGAGAGGCTTCTGGAATCCTCCAGTGTGGCAAGGGAAAGCCAAAAGCATTTTAAATCCCAGGACCATGTGCTCATGGCTGACAACACAGAGTCTAAAAGGAGGCTAGGGTTCCAGTTCTGGCTCAGCCACTTCCCAGGTGCCCTCTCTGGCTCTGGAGGACAAGTGGGTTTGGGGAGAAGGATAAGAAACTAGTCAAAGGAAAGAGCTGGGGAGGAAGTTTCCAGCAGAGGGGCCAATGAGAGCAAAGGCCCTGAAGAAAGAACAGGCAGGAGGATGTGGGGCCTGGGCTAGGCGAGTGAGAGAGAGGAGAAGGGACCCAGAGAATCCTGGACCCTGAGGGACTTGAGGAGGTGGGGGGGAGGGGCAGGGCCGGATCACCAAGGGCCACGTGGCCACCCAGTGGAGTTCTCTGCAACAATGGGAGGCTTCAGAGCAGGGGAGGGCCGGGTATGATTCCATTCTCAAAAGATTTCTCTGGCTGCTGTGTGGGAAATAGACTGTGGGGATGGAGCAGGGGCTGGAAGCCTAGTGAGATGGTCTAGGGGAGAAGTCAGAGGTCTGGACTGTGTAGAGACAGTGGAGGGCAGAGGTTCTGAAGCTGGGTCCTGGGCAGGATCAGCCATGTATGCCATGGAAGTGGAGAGAGCATTTGATAGCACACATACTACATGCAGGAAGGATACAGCCCCTTCTCCTTATGGGGTGAGTGACTGCCCGTGCCCCCAGTCTGTCCCCTACTCTGCCAGCGTTGGCCTCCTGCCACCCCAGAGATAGGAAAGAGCTGCTAGTGCAAGGGGCTTCCTGTGGCCTATGCTTGGGTCTCTTCCTGCAGGAGCCTGGAACCATAGTAAGAGCCAGTTGGGAACCCCAGGCTGGGGGGAAGGAGCTCTGGGTTCTTAGTCTGAGGCACAGTCCCCTGCCACAGCTTGATTTCTAACCATGGGCCTCAGTTTCCCCATCTGTCATGTGGGTTGACAGCCCTCCCAAGGCTGATGCCAAGCCGAGACATAGGGCCAGATGGGAACACAATTTGAGACAGTCAGGGTTTCACCTGCCCAGTAAGCCCATAGGTGCCTGTGTGGGGGAGTTCAGAGCTGGGAGCCCCATGCAGGCACATCTGCCCAGCTCCTGGAGTGCCCTTCCCACTGCTCGTGTTTATATGTTTCCTTCCCATCACCTGGCCACCATGACTCACCTAGGACCACTGGGTGAGTAACTGGCTGGGGCTGGAGCCAGGCCCTTGGGCAAGACACTTCCCTTCCTAGCCTCAGCTTTCCCATCTGTAGAATGGACAGACAAGCCCTGCTCTGCTCCCCTCACTGGGGAATCTGGGGTGAATGCAGGGCCAAGAAGGTGAAAGCCGCAATGGGATGAGAGTAACTCAGGGTGTGGCCTTCATGCCGGGACAGATGCCAGGGCTGCTTGATACCAATCCCAAGTCAGCCCTGAGCAGAGCTTGAAGTGCTCACTTGCCGAGGCCAACAAGCCCCGCAAACCCCCTCCTCTTAGGGGAACCCCATTTGCCGAGGGGAGCTTGGAATGGAGGGCAGGTGGGGACATGAGGAAGGCCTGACCGGGCCCCAGGACTCTAGGTGACCTTGTGGGGGATTCCAATGATGAAAGGGGGGCTTACATAGGTGAAGTCACAGGGGTGAGATCCCGACCTGCTCCACTCCAGACTCCTGGAGGCTGAACTGCCCCTAACTGGGTAGACGGTGAAAAACACTGGGCCCCATAGGGGAGGATTAGGAAAAGGAGCAGATTCTGTTGAGGTCAGGAGGGCAGGCTTCCTGAGGCCATGGTGGCCCCTCAGAAGCTAGAGATGGATTCAGAGGATGGAATGAGGAAGCATGTGGAGGCAGGGGCACTGTGTCTGGGGCACACAGTAGGGAGCAGGAGGAGGTCAGGTGAAGTGAGGAGGGTGGGGACAGAGAGGCCATAGCTGGTCTGGCTATGAATTGGGGCCTTAGCAAATAGGTTTTATGTCCCTTGTCTACCACAATCAATCAACTGGTCGTGACTGCTTGGAAGGCTTTTGAGGCCAGGGAACGGCTCAGCAAGAGAAAGTGCTATGATTGACTAGTAATATCTGCCAGGGACAAAGCATGGAGAGTGATGAACATTTGTCCTCTATTTTCCATCCTCAGGCTGGCCCCAGTTGGCTGGGTTTGTGGCTGGGAGAGGCACAATCTCAAGCAAGTGGCCATGGGGAATCCACAAGGGGAGGTTGGCCAGGGTCTGCTCTGTCACCGCTAGGGAGAGAGCTGGGAGAGGAAGGAATTATGTTAGTCTCCTCCCATCCACCTTAGAAGTCCTACTTCGCTGCCCTGCACACTCCCTGGCTCAGAGCAGGTGCGCAGAAAATATTTGAGCACAAACGGCAGGGGCTTCCACAACAGCCTGGCTCCGTTCACTCCTTCCCCTTTGCCTTGCCAGGCAGCTTCGGGGAGTTCCCAGATCTCCCAGGCCCTGGCTTCCATCCTGCCAGGTCTTGTTCTTGATTTTCCTGGGCGTGACCCTCTTTCCCACCTGCTCCCCAGGGTCCTGTCCTCCTACCCTCTCTGCCCCACACACCTGGGCAGGACAAGTGGAGGATGAACAACAGGCATGTGGCTCCCCAGCACCAGAGCTGTTCCAGGTAACAACTTCCCCATGGGGTACTGCCATCACCCAGGCCCTGGCAGCCCCCAGCTGGGAAGAAGGCAGTGGTGGGCTTCCTCCCATCCAGAACTTGTCACCATGGAGATCCTAGCAACAGCCAATAGAGTAGGGTGAGCTCAGGGGACTGGAGGGCTGGGGGAGGGAAGCATGGATTCCAACAGCCTGTAACAACCCCTCTGGGGTACCTGTCTGTGGGCACTCTTCAACAAGAGTGGCAAGTGCCCAGACATACACAGTCTGTATATGTGTGTGCATATAACCGTGGGTGTGTGTGCACACATGTATTAGGTATTTTTGCACCCATGCATAGGTCTTATTTATGTATTTCTGCACACACACATATGTGCCTGTGAGCATATGTGGATATATAGGTAAGTCTATGTGTGTTTGTGTGTCCTTATGTGTGTGTATGTGTAGGGTTGGAGAGGTACCAGGCCTTTCACAGTCCACCCCCGGCCTCACTTAGACTTTATCTGTTCCGACTGCAACCAGGCAGGCACCTCACCAAGGGATGAGAAGGAAGCTGTCCCAAGGTTCAGGGGCAAGCAGAGTGACCCCCATTCTGGGTCTCAGGCAGGGCTCTGATGGCACACCTCCTGCAGCCTGGTGGAGCTGCACTGGGGAGAGGCTGGCTTGTCACCAGTAGCAAGCATCATGAGTTGGGGTTCCTGGCCCCTGCTCAGCTCTCATAGAGGGATGTGAAGTAGACCCATGTTAGAAAGCTGCCCTCCTGGAAGCAAGCAGGAGCTCACCCTAAATCTGTGCTAGCCTCCTTAGGATAGGAGAGCAAGGAACTGACCTTCTTCCCCTCTTCCCTCGCTGGCACATGTCATTCGAAACACGGTGGCCCATCTCTAAGAAATCCATGGGCACCAGTGGGAAAAGGAAGTCTGCTTCCAAGATGCTTAAAGTATTCTTGGTGACCCAGTTCCTGAGTCACCAACTATGTGGATGTGTATATGGGTGTGCACACCAGTTCATATCTGCTCAGTTCGTATCAAATGTCCCTCTATCATGGCCAAGCCTTGCCCTGCTAGAAAACCCCCTTCACTCTGTGGTTCTGGGGCGTGATATGTGCGGAGAGGGAAGGCAGCTCCAAACATGCCTCTTGGGTTTGGGCCTGGCACCTGGGTGAACAGGGATGAGACAGACACAGGAGGAGGAACGGGTTTGAGGGGAGGTAGACATGCCATTGGGCATCCGAATGGAGACAGTCTGGTAGGGGGTGTTGAACAGTGACTGTGATAGATTCTCGAGCAAAGATGAGGGACAAGGGTCCTGGGAGCACAGAGCAGGGAGCTACTCTAGCCTGGAGGATCAGAGGAGGCCTCCCTGAGGGTGACACCTGAGCTGGGATCTTCTAAAAGGCAGGCAAAGGGTAAGGACAAAAACAGTCCAGGCTGAGGGGATAGCATGTGCAAAGGCCTGGAGGTGTGTGGGAGGGCATAACCCTCAGAGAGCTCAAGCATACCCCACCTGCAGTTCCCTTCCTGAGACCAGCTCACCCCCAGGGACCCAGATCTGTTCTGGCGGCCCCCACTCTGCCCCTCAGGAGACCCTGGTGAGGGGGGGGGGGCACCCCTCCTTGGGGCTGCAGGTGAAGGAGGGTCTGAACCCTGAAGGGCAGGAAAGGCCACATTCCTGAAGAGGAATGTCTTTGATCCCAAGGCCTCGCCCAGGGCACCAGGTTCCCTCTCCCAGCACCATCAGGGAGGCTCACAGTTACTGGGCAATTGCGGTCCTGGGCAGGGGCCGCTCTGACCTCTGGCTGTCTGACCACTGGCAAGTTCCTGCTGTGCTCTAGCCTTATAAGTCAGAGGGTTCTGTGTTGTCCCCCCACCCCGCCCCGCAAGGGCAGCCCTGCTATGATCCATGTTATGCATTGTATCTAACTGTTCAAGACTGGAGGCAGGGCTTCCACTCAGAAACCAAGGCTTTGGGCCTCTCATCCAACCATGGTGATGGAGGCCCAGGGCCCGGCTGCCACCTCACATGGCCAGGCTAATTCTCCTCCACCCCTTTGCTTCCACTGTCACCCTTCCCCATGAGCTCTCCCTTCTGAACTCATCCAAACCCTGCCTTTCTTTACATCCCTGCTGGAGGATGCCCTCCACCACCCAGGGTTTTTTTCCCAATTCCACACATCCTCACCAGTCTCTCCCCCAGGGTGTGTGTCCCCCCAGAGGAGTGCAGATTGAGAGAGACAAGGGGGACATCGTGAACTAATTTGAGGGGTGGCAGGGCCTCCTTTCCTCTCTCTAGGAAGGCTCTTTCCTCATGCATGGGGGACGGGACTGTGGGGCACAGTGGAGTTTCCCACTTCAGCTGTACTCCTAGTGAGAGCAGCAGCCAATTCCTCATGAGGCACTGCTGTTGCTGAAGCTAAGCCGCCTGATACATGAGTCAGTGGCCAGCAGGTCCCCTCCCCTGTGGGTCTGCTCCCGTCTCTTTTTTGAGTGCTGCTTCCATCCCTGACAACCAGCTCCTGGACTGCCAGCCAGGGGTCTGACCCCAGAGAAACACCCTCCCAGCTGGACAGATTTGTGATGGGCTGGCTAGGCACTATCGAGAGCAGCACACTCCCACAGCGGGAAAACTGAGGCCCAGAGAGGTGAGAACCACACTCCAGTTACAAAACACGACAGCAAGTGATAGGGCAGAATCTGGGTCTAGGCCCTGGAAGCTCTTTCCATAGGTCCTAGGACCCCAGGGAAGGAGGCTCTCCGAGCAACCCAAAGACAGCCCTGGGGGAGGCCAGAGATGTGATTCTCCTATCACTTCTCGGGGGATTGAATCCTGAGGGATAAAACCATCTCTGGCTGCAATGCTGTGGCCCTTCTGGAAGTGTGACTGTGGGAGCGACCCTTGCTCCTACAGGGGTAGACCCTTCGCATGGAAGACTGGGGGGAGCGGGACTGCTCCACGGTCTCCCCTCTTGGTGCCTTCCCGTCAGCGGCAAGCTCAAATCCTCCGGGTAGTCTCGAACACCACCGCCTCCTTCCTCTCACCCCACTCTCTCCAGCTGGGGGTAAAGGCAAGGTGGCTCACAGCCGACCAGCCTCGGGCAGAGGCGGGGCGGGCGAGCCCCAAGGAGGCGGGGGCACTCCGCCCGACAGGAAATGGACCAGGCGGACGGTAGGGCCCAGCCGCGAGCTCCCACTCCGGGGCAGACAGGCCTGGTTCCGTAGGGAAAGCGCGGCAGGCCCTGCGCACGCGCGCCGCTCGCGCCGAGCCGCTTTGTTCCAACGCTACCTGCGAATTCATTCACCTCCTCCGCCCCGCCCGCCAGCGAGCTGACACAGAGCGCTCGCGGAGGCCCCGCCCACTTCCCGCGCTGGGTGGAGCCGGCTGCGGGCCCCGCCTCCCCATCACTGTCTCCTTCGGTCGCGATTGGCCATTTGCGCGGCTCACTCCCGCCTACCGCAAGGTTTTGTTGGTGCATTGGGAAGGAGGTAGGAGAAGAAGAGCCGCTTATAAAGGAGCGCTTACCCCCTCCCACCCGCCCCTTGGAGAAGTCACGTGGCACTTCACTCGGCGCCTGTCACCACCCTGCTTGTAAAGCTTTCTTAAGGGGCTCGCTCTCTCTTCCCAGGGCTAGTCCTTTCTAGGATCTGTCCACCCCTGCCCGCGGAGAGTGGCACCGCCCTGGGCCGTCCTACTTCTCCAGGCTCTTAAGTGCTTATTCCCAACCAGGCCTACTGGGATGAGACTCAACCCCAGGTCCCAGAGCCTGTGGCCATCATAGGGACTAGGCAGTCGCCTAAAGCGGTTACTGCCTAAGCACGGTGTCTGGCACGTAGTAGGCGTTCAATTTCCATTTGTTGAATGAACTAGCTGAGAGAATGAATGAATGGGGTTGACAGACAGGAGGAGGGGAGGTTGGGCCAGCGTGACCGCCCCTCCCTCCGCCCCGTCCCTGGAGAAACTCTGCTTCTGTGAATGTAGAGAGAAGATGCTAGGAACAGGACGTCCCCAGGGGAGCCCTTCACGGTGGGGCACAGATGAGCTGGGAGCACAGGCATAAAGGACTCCGGAGGGCGTCTTGGCCGGGTCCCCTAGGCGGGTCATAGCCAGTTCCGGGCAAGGCGAGACGGCGGCGCCGCTGAGGCGGGGAGAAGGCCGGGGCGCAGATCTCCAGGCGCACGGGTCCGCGAGCGCGTCCGCGTACCCCGTGGGGAGGGGTGGCGGAGGCGCGGCGCCTTTAAGCCCGGGTGCCGGCCCCGCGGCCCCGCCCCCCGGAGGACGCCTCGGCGCGCGGCCGCCGGAGCCGCCGTTTAATTGGGGCTGTCAGGCCGCGGCGCGCGCGGAGGGCCGGGCGGGACGGAGGCCGGGAGGCCGGGAGGCCGGGGCGGCGGGCGCGCAGCTCGGCGGGAGGCGGGCGCCCGGAGACGCGGCTGTGGCCCGCGCGGCCGGGGCGCCGTCCCAGGGCAGAGCTGCCCGGCCCCGGCCCCGGGCCGCCCGCGCTCCCCATGAAAAACCAGCTCCGCGGCCCCCCAGCGCGGGCGCACATGTCGGCCTCGGGGGCGTCGGCGGCTGGGGGCACCGGGGCGGGGTCGGAGCCCGGTGCAGGGTCCGGGTCTGGCGCCGGCACTGGGGCGGGCGCGGCGACGGGTGCGGGGGCCATGCCCTGCAAGAGCGCCGAGTGGCTGCAGGAGGAGCTGGAGGCGCGCGGCGGCGCGTCCCTGCTGCTGCTCGACTGCCGGCCGCACGAGCTGTTCGAGTCGTCGCATATCGAGACGGCCATCAACCTGGCCATCCCGGGTCTCATGCTGCGCCGCCTGCGCAAGGGCAACCTGCCCATCCGCTCCATCATCCCCAACCACGCCGACAAGGAGCGCTTCGCCACGCGCTGCAAGGCGGCCACCGTGCTGCTCTACGACGAGGCCACGGCCGAGTGGCAGCCAGAGCCTGGCGCTCCCGCCTCGGTGCTTGGTCTGCTTCTGCAAAAGCTGCGCGACGACGGCTGCCAGGCCTACTACCTCCAAGGTGAGGGCAGTACCGAGACCCCTGGCTGGGATTGAGCCTCTCCCGCGATTCGCTGACGCCTCTGCCGGAGGCTGCTTTCTCTGCACGCGCTGAGCCTGCCCGGCCCGGCGCCACGTCGCCCCCCGGCCCGCGTCTGCCCCTCCCGGGAGCCCGGTCCCCGCGATGCGGCTTTAGGCTAGCGCGGGGGCCCCCTCTGCACCCCTTTATTGGGACGATTCGAGTGGGCTGAGCAAACTTTTCCCCGCCTAGGCTTTCCTTTTTCCCTGTTGCTGGAGCCATGGCAGCGCCCAAGTTCCAGCTGAGCCCCTTAAAGGAGTGAGGGACCCCACCTGGCACCCCGAAGGCAACAGGGCACTCAAGTCTAGCTCCTCCAGCCTGGAATGTGTGTCCCTGGAAGGCCAGGGTCAGGACAGGAGCCTTTCACAGCATCATCCCGGCTCCCAGGGCAGAGGGACCGTTTGGGTTGGGGGACTCCGGGCATCCTAGTTTGGGTCTCACCACTTGGGGATCACGGCCTCTGGGAGGCGCTTGGGGCGGGGCTGTAGGCAGTGTCCCTTGCCCCAGCCCTGGTTTTCCCGGTCCCTCAAATCCTGCCTCCCCAGAGCTTGTAGAAGAGGGAGGCAGCGCCGGTTGGGGGGGGGGGGGGGGGGGCCCAGGGGGGGGCGGCGGGGGTTCCCAATTAAAATTCAAAAAGGGCCCCCCGCGGGGGGGGGGGGGGGGGGGGGGGGGGGGGGGGGAGGGGAGGCCTGCGGCACCCTCGGGTGCAGGGCTCATGCCTAGTTGCAAGGCGCTCCCCATTTCTTGTCTCCGTAAAGCCCCCAGCGGTCCTCCCCGCCTTTGGGTCCAAGGCTGGGGGGTCTTGTGTTCTAAGGGGAGTTCTGGAGAGGTGGAGTTGGGACCCTTTTTATGAACCTGTCTCTGTTGGCAGAAGGGGCCAGCCAATACTTTCACACTACCCTGACTGTGGTTGGGGGTGGTGGCCAAGCACTGGACTCCCAGTCAGGAGGCCCAGGCCCCTCGGCCTCAAACTGACCCAGGTGCAGCTCTGGCCTCTATCTATGAGGCCTTATCTATAAGAGGGGTTTGCAAACCCACCGGTGCTGGCCTATGATGGGGTTGTCTGCTTTCCTTTATCGCTTAGCAGTTATTGAGCACCCTTGGGTGCCCAGGTGTGCATGGGAGCTGTGGAAGAGGAATAAGCTGGGGCTTGTCCTCAAGTACCCCTAAAACTGGTAGTATGGCTGGGGCCCTGAAGCCTAAGGGTGAGGATATGGAGCTCAGGCATGTTCCTTCACGTCCTGGGGCCTCAGTTTCCTCATCTGTGAAGAGGGTCGTAGAATAGATATGGAGAAAACAGAAGACAGTACATGTGTAACATGCTTGGCACAGCCCATGTTAGCCGTTGGTGTTATGGCGCTTTACATGGGGAGCCCTGGCCATGGTTGGTCTTGTGCAGACTGTTTGGGCTGGTGGCATCAGCAGTCTCTCACCCAGGCCCTGTCTCACCCTGGCTACAGGTGGTTTCAACAAGTTCCAGACAGAGTACTCGGAGCACTGCGAGACCAATGTGGACAGCTCGTCCTCCCCAAGTGGCTCGCCACCCACCTCAGTGCTAGGCCTGGGGGGCCTGCGCATCAGCTCTGACTGCTCGGACGGTGAGTCAGACCGAGAGTTGCCCAGCAGTGCCACCGAGTCGGACGGCAGCCCTGTGCCATCCAGCCAACCGGCCTTCCCCGTCCAGATCCTGCCCTACCTCTACCTCGGCTGCGCCAAGGACTCCACCAACCTGGACGTGCTCGGCAAGTACGGCATCAAGTATATCCTCAACGTCACGCCCAACCTGCCCAATGCCTTCGAGCACGGTGGCGAGTTCACCTACAAGCAGATCCCCATCTCTGACCACTGGAGCCAGAACCTCTCCCAGTTCTTCCCTGAGGCCATCAGCTTCATTGGTAGGTGTTGCTGTGCTCTGGGCAGGGTGGGTGAGCAGGCGCATCAAGGTGTGTACAGAACTCTGGGTGTTGCCCGCGCCTGACTGAGTATCTCTGGGCCTGTTGAGACCTGTGTGTGCCCTGCATGTGCCAGCGTGTGCCCATGGGTGTACCTGGGCCTGCTGTGAATCACTGAGGCCCTCAGGGCCTGAGCAGTCCCCTGAGTCCTGGGCTCCCTGCAGCTGTCAGTACCTTGTGGACTCTACTGTCTGGTTTGTGTTTTTCTGGCCCCGCTGTTTCAGGCTTAGCAAGCTGAAACGTCACAGCTCACAGAGCCCCTGCAGGTCTTGCTGTCTGCATCACACCTCAGCACATGTGTCTCTCCAGGCTGGGGCCGTCACGGTGCCTCTTTGGGCTCTACTGTGTACCTGAGGGAGCTGAAGGATAGCCATAGAGCCAAAGGCCTACCCCCAACAGGCACCTATTGGAATGGGGTTACCCAGAGTGCCTTGGTGGTGTCCCAGATGCCCCTGGCAGCCTGTGGGGCTTGCTTGGAGTCTAGGGGGTGTACAGAGAATGTTGGGGGAGGCAGAGGAAGGCCTCCCCCAGAGCACTGTGTTCTGCTGCCTGGCTTGGAGCCCTCTGAGCCTCCTACATCCCCAGCCTCAGCTGACTTGAGCCTTATCTCTGACCTCCCCACCCTGGTTCCTCCTTGGCCAGCTGGAGGCTGTTAAACTGCAGGTCATCTTCCCTGGCCCCTGCTCTCACCCAGGGTGTGGGGAAGGGACACAAGATCAGGGTGATTGTAAACTCTGGATTCTCTGAGCCTGGTGGCCCAGTGTTTCTGCCCAGCCTCTAGTGGCAGGGAGGGGATGGCCTGGGCAATCCTCTCCCGCTGGCGGCCGTGTCCAGTGGAGGGCGTTTTAGTGTCAGCTGGGCTGGGCTCGCTTTAATAACAGGAAGTGGGAGGCTTCCCCGCCTCATCCGCTTACTGGGAACCAAAACTAGGTGCCTGGCTGGGAGGAAGGAAGGAAGCTGAGGCCTGGGGGAGGGGCTGTCACTGGGGCTGTCCGGAGTGTCCCAGCTCTGCCCTGGAGGACATGGCCGAGAGGGCTGGGGGTGCTGTTTCAGCATTCCTGCTGTCCCTCAAGGAGAGAGGAGAGGGGACCCCAGATTCCCCAGGGCTGAGCCTGGCTTGTGGGGGCCTTTATCCTTCTTGAAGTCCTCTCTACATCTGGGGAGGGGGATGGAAAAGGATGCAGGGGTTGGGGGGCACCTTGTTCCCCATTTGACAAGTGAAGGAATTGAGGCCCAGGCATCCCGTAGGATTCAGTGGGACAGGATCAAGCTTCAGGCCCCCCACACGCTCCCCTTCCTGCCCCCCCACCAGCCAGCCACACCCTGAGAGGGCTAAAAATAAAGCCAGCAGAATTGGGTTCACTTTGGATCACCCATGAATGGGTTTGGGGGCCAGACGTTCCCCATATCCTGGTGTGTCACCACTGGAGTCTCCTCTCCACCACCCCCTTCTCCTGCCTCAAATCTCAAGGTCAGACTACACGGCTCCACACGAAGCCACAACATCTGTCTCTTTCCCTGCTAGTCTTGCCCCTAGTCAGTCCCCAACCCTGGATTAAACACCTACTGCATGCTTAGCCCTGGGTTCCCTCTGTGGGGGCAGGGAAGGGAAGCCCTGCCAGGCCAGAGGCGATGAGCACCAGATGAGGAACAATTTATGAACCTGTGCGTCATCTTGTGGGAGTGCGCTGATTGAGTGCTGACTGTGTGCCTGGCTCACAGTAGACTCAGAAGCAGGGAGATGGGGACCTTGAGGGCTCAGGGCTGCCTCTTGTTAGTCTCTGTCCCTGGCACAGCTATGGCACTGAGGCAGCTGCCCTAGGGTCCAGCAGAGGAGAGATTACAAGACTGAGTTGTTTAGTGGCTCAACCAGTATTTATTGAGCTCCTCCTGTGTGTTAGGCAGAGGAGTCTGAGGGAAGCTGGGGGAAGCTGGGAGGGTGAAGGGTGGAGGGGAGGGTTGGCAGAACCTAGTTGGCTGTGGTGGGAGATGGCACTGACACATGGGCCTCTTGGGGGAAGTCTAGTAAGTGGGGTGGGCCCCACTTAAGCAAACTCCACTTGTGAAATCTCAGGCATGGCCCTGGTCCCAGACCCTGCCTATTCAGGAACAGGGCTAAGGCCCTGGGGACTAGCTGAGCCCCTTATTCCCTTGAGGAGGGGCCTCCCTCGGGCCTATTTTCCAGGAGGCTCTTGGGGGTGCCTATGGGAACTGCACCATGAGAACAAGTGCAACCCCCACCTCTGCCCCCGCATCATGGGCTGACACTGGCAGGTGCCACGAGTTAGGAGGAGCCTGTGTGGCCTTGGGCTCATCACTTTGTTTCCTCATTTATAAAATTCGCTTCCTAGCCGTGGTACGGAAGACCTGAGAGGATGAGGTGACACTCGGCGCAGACGTAGCACACAGTTGTAGCCACAGTAGGACTGGCAATGATTATAATTGTCACAGTCGCTCATGTTTGTGGAGCCCTCACTTGGCTCAGGTCCTTATGAGAGCACTGTGAGTATGGGGCCCATTGTATAGACGAGAAAACTGAGGCGCAGGGATCCCAGTGACTTGGAGTTAACATGCGGTAGAGCCCGCTCCACAGTCGTGCTCTTGACCTCTGCCCCAAGTTGCTGTCCTCCCTGCATAGGACTTCAAGAGTCAGGCAACACCAACCAGGGACCAAGTCACCATCTGTGCTCCAGCCCCACCTGCTGTGGCTTCTTGGAGGAGGGCCTCCCTGACCCATTCCTGTGTGTTTCAGACGAGGCCCGCTCCAAGAAGTGTGGTGTCCTGGTGCACTGCCTGGCAGGCATCAGCCGCTCAGTGACGGTCACTGTGGCCTACCTGATGCAGAAGATGAACCTGTCACTCAATGACGCCTACGACTTTGTCAAGAGGAAAAAGTCCAACATCTCGCCCAACTTCAACTTTATGGGTCAGCTGCTGGACTTCGAGCGGACGCTGGGGCTGAGCAGCCCATGCGACAACCACACGCCCAGCGAGCAGCTCTACTTCTCCACGCCCACCAACCACAACCTGTTCCCACTCAACACGCTGGAGTCCACGTGAGGCCGGGGGCACAGGCGGGCCGGGTGCCAGCCCCTCCCTGATCCTCCACAGGGCCAGGTGGGAGGGCCCATGCCTGCTGCATCTGGCCTGAGGAACCTGGACATCGCCTGTGCCCAGAGGCCCAGGCTGATGGCTGGCCAAACTTCCCTCACCATCCTGGGGAGGGCGGAGCCCACAGCAAGCCCGCTCTCTGCAGAACTTTCTGGAGAGTCCACTCGAAGTCTGAGGCCCTTGGCTCTCAGACACATGGCTTTGGGAGTCCAACAGGGCCTCATCCTTGGCCTAGGGCACTCCTTTCTGTTGATGGCCCAGCCAGTCTGGCTGTTTTTTAAAGACACATCCACGGACCTGAGTTTACTTTTTACTTTTGGCAGGTAAATCCGAGCTCCTTGGAGCACAGAGAGTGTTCAAGCTCTTCTTGATTTTTCTTTTTTTAATGAAAAGTGTTATTTTCAGGCTACATGCAACGGTGGATTGTATAAACCAGTATTTCATCCCTTTCTTGATCCTGCGAGAGAGAAGTGTTCTCCGTTTTGTTTTTCTTTCTATTTCAAAAAGCAATTATTGGTTTTTTGGTTTTTATTTTTTAACGGAAAAGACAAACCCCGTGTTGATCTTGACCAAATGCGTTTTGCACATGTGTGAAGCCTCCGTTTCTGCAGCGGGCCCTTCTTGAAGGGGTGGCTTGCAGCTCTTTCAGCGTCGGACCCCCAGTTGTGCCCACATCTCCCACCTTGGCACAGCCCGACTTAGCTCTGCATTTGCCGGCAATGACTGCTGCAAGTTGTGGTTGGTGGGCTGGACGGGTGGCCTTTTCATTCTCTGCCGTCCCACCTGCCCCTCCAGTGGGGCCACGGGAGACTGCCAGGCAGTAGCATTAGCCCTCTGGGCTCGGCCCTTCACAGGGCCTGGGCCCCGGGCCCTTTTCTGTATGTACCCACTACTTCTGTCTCTTTCTCTCTCTCTCTGTCTGTAACTGAGAGTGGAGGCCCAGTGGCTGGGGAAGCTTAGGCCCAGCACTGCCTCCCAGGTTTCTGTCCCTCACCCTGGCTGTTGCTTTGGTTCAGCTGCCGCTCCCAGCCCCTCTGTCCCCTGGAAGCCTGCCCTGTGCTCATCTTGCCCATCTACTACCAGGAAACTCGCATTCATTTCAGTTCCAGGGCAGGGGTAGCGGGGAGGTGATGGGGGTTGGCAGCAAGGCTGGGCAAGTGAAGGGATGTGAGACTCTGTCCACTCCTACCCCACCCCACCCCTAGTATCCACAGAACAAAGCCACGGATTCCGTTATCCTCCTCCTGTTTTGTTCCTTCTCCAACCTCAGTTCTGCCAGGTGTCAGGACTGCATGGGGGCCGGGGAGGGGTGAGTGGTCGGGCAGGGGTCCCTGAGCGAGCCAGCACTCGGCATGCAAGCAAGGCCACGGAAACTCTGCCCCCACTGCATCTTACCTCACAGGGGTTGTTTTCAGGGATTCTTTAAGGCAGCAGATTAAAATCTTGCCACAGTTGAGAAATTGACAAAAAGCTTCCATGCTGTACATGGTTCTTTCTCTTTTTTACTTTTAAAAAGAAAAACCCAGAAAGATGCATCAGATTTGTGTAAATGAGGGTATGCCAAGAGGGTGGCCAGTTTTGCTTTATGATCTTATGAAGGAAAATTTGTGACCCTACATATATATATATATATATACACACACACATACATATATATATCCCGAACCAACAGCGGGACTTTGTTTATATTGCAAATAAATATTATTTTTTCTTTAAAGTGAGTTGTGGTGTCCAATAAGGGCCTGGGGCCGGTGGGGAGGGGTGTGCAAGGAGAGGCATTGTGGCTGCCATCGCAGCGCCTGCTCTGCGTAAGGTGGTGGCCTGGTCTGGTCCAGGGCCTGCTGGGCACTTGCTTTGACCAGTCAAAGGGGCCCACAGCCGGGAGAAGCAGCCAGGCCTCTGGGTGCAGCTGGAGTCTGGGCATTTCCCCAGCCCTGCAGGCACTGGCAGGCAGGGGCATCAGGGCTTTCTCTGTGGCTTTTGCTGATTGGTTGACAGGAGATGGGGACCTGGAGGAGGTTTCATGGACCAAGGCCACACAACTGAGCCCCTGCTCACCCAGAATCACCCCAGGCTACCTGCTTAGACCTTGCCCAGACTGCCCCAGGGCTCTGGGCTCCTGGACCTTTCTCTTGCTCCTCTTGTGGGTGGGACAGGGAGAGTGCATTTATCACCCTCCCTGCTCCCACAGTCCCTGGGGCACCAGTGGGATGTGAAACCTGGTCAAAGATAGGTCAGCCCCGTTCTTCTCCCCAGGAGCTAGGTGGCCTCAGTTTCCATCTCTGTAAAGTGGGGCCAAGCACACCCAGATACCCAGTGCTTTGGGGGCATGCTGAGCACAGTATGTTCACTTCCCTGTCTGGGTCTGGGCCTGCGGGAGGAATCGGCCATGCCGCCTTCTCAGGAGCAGGTGAGTATTGGCCCTGCACACAGGCCCCTCTTTGGGGTCAAGGCCAAGTCCTGGGTGGGAGCCGGAAGCAGGAAGGGGGTCTAGAGAAGGATGGTGGCCATGGCCTGAGGCTTTGAGGCACCCAGTGAGTGACGGCCCCTGTTACAGATGGGAATGGAAGCTTCAGAGGGGCTTATGGCTCCTTCGCATCTGGCTGGATGGAGTAAACCTCGGTCAGGAACTAGGAGGCCTGAGTGCTGACTCAGTTTCCTCATCTCTGCCTCTCACCTGACTTTATCCCTTTCACTGTGACCGTCACTGGACTGGCCCCGGGTGGATAGGTGGGCAGGGCCGGCAGGATGAGGGCAACTCATCTCCTTTCCCAGGCCTCTCCCCTTTGGGCTGTCCAGGCTCTACCTTCTATGTCCCTGCCCCTTCTCTGCTCCTGTGTTATGTTTGACCAGAGCATGTCACACTTTCATGCATATGATGAGGGGCAGAGAGCAAATTCTGCAAGCAGAGGGACCTGGGTCCAAATCCTAGCTGTGTGGCTCCCACCTCCTCAGCCCTCTCACTCAGCTTTCCCATCTTTAGAATGGGAACACTGCTGTGCAGTCAGCAGCCCTGGAGAGGGGAAGGTTCTCGCAGTGTTGGCAAAGGGGCAGTGCTGCCTTTGCTCTTGGGCTCCCTCAGGGCCCTGGTCCTTCTGTGCCAGGGGCGGGCAAGGGGGTGGGGGCCTGAACAGGCAGAGACTGGGCCTTTGTTCCCTCTTGCTGCCCTTGGCCAGGGCTGGGGAAGCCCGCGGGTGCTGGGCTGGGGGCTGGGCCCTCGATAGGCCGAGTAAGTGCCTGGCAGTGCCAGTGTGCCCAAGCACAGGATGGGGGGTGGGAGTAGCAGTTGCCTCCTGAGCCAGCTCCTCAAACCAAGGACTGGGGGGCTTTACCTCCTGTGCAACGTCAGGCCAGGTGGCCTCCTTGACCCTCAGTGTCCTCATCTGCAGAAATTCACACCTTGGCACCGTGCCTAGCTGTGGTTCCCTTCAGCTTCCCTCTGGTAGGGGTAGAGGGCCAGGTCATCGCTGGGTGACTGGGGCCCTGGGTCCTTGCTTTGTGACCTTGGGCTATGCCATGCTTACTTTCGACTGCTGTCTCCACTCTGGGTCCTAGGTCGCCCCCTCATGGTCCACTCTGAGCTCCTGTTATTCTACCCTGTTTCTGCCATGCTCTCCTCACACGGGCCCTGTCCGTCTCAGGTCATCTTTGGCTGAGGCCCTTGATGCTGGTGTCCCTTGAGCTCCTGGACACTGGCTTTCTGGAGCTGTATCTGCTCTGTCTCTGTGCCCTCATCTCTTTCCTGCTGACCTTCTCTGCCTCCCTTTAGGTTCCTGTTTCTGTTTCCATCTCAGCCCAGGCCCCAGGACCCCCTCATCTGCTTCTTAGTCACTTAGCGTTCTCATGAGAGGAGGATCTGAGCCACTTGCTCACTCACTCAGTCACTCAGTCACTCACTGGCACATTCATCCCGCAGCCATTTCCTGTGCCGGCTGGGCTGTCCCAGGAGTGGGAACATGCCTGGGGAAACTTCAGTGATGTCAGGCTGGGTGGCAGGATAATGGGGCCTTCAACTTAATGAATCAGGTACAAGAGCAGGAGTGACTAATGCTGGACACGAGAAAGAACTTGTAACACTGTGGAGCAGTCACCTTGCAGGGGGTCTGAAGGAGACCACAAGAGATGAACATTTCCCTGGGGTGGTCCTGCTCTGAGCCTGGGAGAGGGCCAGCAGCCCTCTGGAGAGGAGCAAGCTCCCCAGGACCCCGCCCTGAGTTTACAGAACATGCTCATCCTTGTGAGTGGGGCAGAGAGGGGGCGGGCAGCAAGCTCATGCTGGAACCTGCCCCCTCTTCTGCTGCTGCCGCTGCCTGGCACATGCAGGTCTGCCCCTGGATGCTGCGTCTGTGTTGGGCCTGCCCTCTGCGTCAGTATGGACGTGGCCAGAAACACCAGCACCTACACCCAAACCCTGACAGAAGCCAGGGAACCTGATCCAGGAGCCAGGTGTCTCTAGAGGGAGCACGCTCAAATGTTAACCTGTGGGTGCCCCTGGAGCCTGGGTTGCATGGGGGGTGTCTGGGTCCTGATCTTTGACACATTTCCCCTTCTTGTTCTGGGCCCCACCTGGGCACAGCCCTCTTGTCTCCTTCCTGAGGTCTCCTGGGCTAGGTCCCATCTGACTCCTGATACCCAGCAGACCTGAGAGCCTGGGGAGGGTTCAGAATTGTCCTGTTCCCCCAAGCCCATGCAGATGGGGACGGTGAGGCTCAGATGGGGCATTGTAGAGTGAGTCAGAGTTGAAGTGAAGCCTCCCTATCCTGCTGCCCTGAGTCTTTTCCCCAGGTCCTGCCTCCCACTTCAGGCTGGGAGCCTTTGCCCTCTGGCCTTGTGAAGGAGCAGGCACACATGCATGTGTGCACACACACGGCCCCCTCATTTCTCAGACAAGACAAGCCCAAGCAGCTCCCATAGTCAATGAACAGCCACCTGCCTCTGACTCCAGCCTCCTCTCATCAGGGCGTGGCCTGGGTGAGGTCATCCCTTCCCAGTCTTGGCCATTAAAGAACCTCATTAGCAACTCTCCAGAGGTAAGATGAGGCCTCAGCCCCTTTGTCTCTGGCTGGGTCAGATGAGTCCTGACAGGTGACCTGCCGGAACCCCATTGCTCAGTCAGCCAGCCCCCTTCCCAGGGCTGCCCCGTGGCGCACCTCAGGGGATCTTCATCTCCTTGTGGCTTCTGTGCATCTGTAGGATTTCTTTCTAGCCCTGTCCACATCCACACCTCCTCCTCTGGCCCCAGGGCCTTTCCACCCCTGCTGCAGGCAAAGGAGAAGCTGCAGCCCCTTCTCCAGGGCTGACAGGGTCTGGTTGTCACTAGAAAGATCCCCTGGTTGCTAAGTGGAAAATAGCCTGAGGGGCAAGTGTACAGGACAGGGGACAGTGGGGAGGCTGGCACGGTCATTCAGGGTGGGTGATGGGGGCTGGACCACTGTGGCAAGGGAGGGGGTATGAGAAGGACACTGCTGCAGGATCAGCACGACTTGATCCTCGTGGGAAGCAGGATCCATGGTGTGAACAGAGGGTCCCAGCCTGTCTGACTCCCTGTCCATGGCCTGAATGCCAGCTGTCATGCCATGTAGAAGGATGGGTCTTAGCCTGGGCATGCGTGGGTTTGTGGTGGAACCTTGGTCGCTGGAGTTTGAGTCCCCACTCACCTGCCCCCACCCCTCACTGTGCACATGCCAAACACCCAGAGAGAAGAGGGGTCGCCAAGATCCTCCCTCATACTGGAGACTGTTTCCCAGGACAACACAGCCCTGACGGCCCCTTGTGGAGCCTTGGTTTCCTCATCTGTACAGTGGGGATAAGAACTGTGGATCTAAGAGGAGAAAGCAGGGCCTTGGGATTGTGAATTGTGGTGATGTTAATTTAACTGTGACCACCCCCTGCAGAGGGGCACGTCCCAGGGCTGGCCGTGGCTGATTTGCTGATTGGTGTGATCTTGGACAAGCCTCCTCCCCATGCAGTTCCTCCTCCTCTATTCAGGTTCCCTGTTTCTACAGGCGAGAAATGAGAATAATGACCCTGAGGGACCGGGCCCTCAGATTTAGGACTCAGAAATTATGGCCCAGGCCCTCATCTCTGTCCCAGGGGCTCGACAGCCTGGCATCAGGAATAGCCTAGGAGCCAGTGCCCAGCCTGAGAGGAGAAGGCTGGAGTCCAGGGCTGGGGGCCCTTGGCTGGGATGGGGGGCTTGGGCAGGGTGCCTGGCTGGGGAGGAGTGGACCAGGCCAGGACTCTCTCTGCCCCAGCAGACCTGTTTGCTGTAGCCCCTTGAGAGCACTTGGTCCTTCCATCTACCTGCTCCTCCTCCTTGCCCAGGGGGCTACCCCACAGTGTCCCCTGGTCTTGAGGCCCATAGAAATTTAAAGTGCTGCTAAGCAAGGGGGTCCCCAGGTGAGCCCTGGTCCCTCGTCACAGCTTCACGGTCCACCCCTCCCTGCTCCCAGCCTATGTCTGGGGATGGTTTGATGATGGATTCTAGGTCTCTTCCTGGGGCTGTCAGAAAGGGCCTTGATCTCAATCCACTCCCTCTTATTCCGTTTCTTTGCTTGACCTCTTTCCTACATTGCTTGCCCAAAGACCCTCTTCACCAACTCCCTGAATTCCCCAGTCCTGCCCATCCTTGACACCGCACCCATGTGAGCCTGCCTCCGGCCCCTGACGCACACGTCTGAAACCTAGGCTCACCTGGAGCTGCTTCTCTTCTCTCCCCCAAGAGCCTAACATGGGGCCTTGGGATGGTGCTCCTGGTGGGGGAACGGCAGAAGCAAAGGCCTGGCTCACACTTTTCCTCATCCCTGGAGCCAGGCCCCTGCAGCCCTTTCCCCTGCCCCTGGGAAAGAGGAAAGCTGGACACCACTGCCCCTCCCTGGCCGCTAGGCTCTCAGGTTATCTCAGTTCTTTATTGTCCCATCAGTACCTCTGGGCTGGGACTTTGAGTATAGTGCTTTCAGCATTTCAGGCTCTTTCCCTGGGCCTCGTGCCCAGAAGTGGCATTTCCGGGGCAAACACCTGTGTTCCATTTTTCCAATTGGTTTCCGAAAGGAAAGCAGGATCATTTGTCTTTTGCGTTCGGCTATTGTAGCTGATTTAGAGAAGCTGTGTGTCGGCAGTGCCAGGCACCCAGCAGGGGCCCAGCAAAGCACCGGGGCCTGAATCGTTCCTCAGCTGGAACCCCTGCCTGGGGCCAGGGGCTCCAGCTGCCCCTCAAGGCTGCCTTGCCTGGGAGTTCTGCTGACATATCTGACCCTCTGACAACTCTAATTGCAGTAAGAGTAATAATAATAACACAATTGTATGTCTCTTGCTCTGGACCGGCGGGTCCTGCTAGCTTTACCTGATGAACTCATTTAATCCTCAGAGGGATGTGCTGCGTTAGCCCCGATGGGCAAAGCTGGGAAGGGGCTACGCTGGGGTCTGGGTGCAGGTTTGGCTGACTCAGGAGTGACTGCTCTTAACTATCCCAGGCCTGAGAGGTCGAGGGTGGCCTTGGGCCTTTGACCTCTCCCAGTCCTAACACCAACTAGGCTCCCACCCATGCCAACTCCAGGAAAGCAGCGTCTCGAGGGAGGGGTCTGCAGCCCCCTTTCTGAAGGGATTGGGATGCATCTGTGGGTTCCCTGGGACCAGCCAGGGGAGGTAGAGAAGGAGAGCTGGCAACGGCTTGGGAGGGAGTGCTGAGTCTGGGCTGTCCTGAAGGGAGCAGGCTGGAGGGGCAGAGCCTCAGGGATACCCAGCTCCAACAGGCAGTGGGGTCTGGGAGGCTTCCCAGAGAAGGGACAGCTTGTGGTGTAGAACCTCCTACTGTTCCTGCCTCCAGACCTTTGCACATGCTATTTCCTTCCCTAGAAAACGCTGCATCACCCAGCACCCCCTTCAGTTGGCTACCTCTATCTACTCTTACCCTGAGCTTAGCTCAAATGCCTTCTCCTCCAAGAAGGCTTCCTAACCTCCTCACCCAGCTGAGGTTCTGGTCCCTCTTCTGGCTCCCATGGCCCCTGTGCAGCCCCATCTCCTGGAGGTCTTTCTGGCCAGGTGCTGGGCATCATCGGCCCTCTGGCCACTGTCTGGGGCACCTCTGGGAACTTGACCAGCTCTGGCTGTCAGGCCTGTGTGACCTGTGCTCATGGAGTTGTTACGTGTGTCCTCGGAGGACACGTCCCACTGTGTATCCTCACATGTCCAGGTGTTGCTGATTCTATGCCTGTTCAGGCCTTTGGTGGTGTCCAGGAGGTGGGACTGGGCACCTCTGCCTGACGGCCTGGCTCTCCTGCCTCTGCAGCCCCTATCCTCACTGCCTCTGTGCCCACCGGGATCGGCCGCCTTCCCTTTTGTTTCCAGCCAGAGAAGGGTCTGGCAGCTCCTGTTTATAAATATCTGCCACTGCCACAGCTAAGTGGAGGGGTCTGGAGGCCACGCTAATTGATTAATTAAACCCTCTCGGTTAATTAGCTCCATCCCTCCAGGGAAAAAAGTCTAAGCTGGAGCCAGAGCCTCCTCTGGGCTGGGGGAGGGTTTAATTAGCCCGAGTCAGGCTGCGCCTCCTGCCAGCTGCTGGGGGGCAGTGGAGTGCCCGCGAGGAGAGTCGTTCTGGGTACTGGAGCCAGCCAGGCCACCTGGGGTGGGGAGAAGGGGCCTCCAGCTTCAGCCTGGACCAGCCACTCCTGATCACCTCTGCCTGGCCTCCTGGCTCTTCAGCTGAGCTCCAGGGCCCAGAGGCAGTTGGACCTGGCAGGGGAGGAAGAGGGGACAGGACCTGTGGGAGCAGAGGAATGGAGGCTGGACCTGGAATGATAAAACAGTTTTTGCTGTGGTCGGCATTCTCGCACACAGGTGGAGGGGGCCTCCAGACTCTAGACAAGGCCTCTCACCCCTGGCTGCTACAGTGCAGTGAGGACCTTGAATGCCTGCACAAGAACTGGAACTTTCTCTGGGTTTGGGAGGGTGCGGCAAGTTTGAAGGCGAGGAAGGACCTGATCAGGTTTGGGTTTTGGAAAGATCTAAGGGGGCAGCTTCTCAGGGAAGAATGGATTGGAGGGGCAGGAGAGGGGTGGGAGCTGGGAAGGAGGGGTCTTCAGGCGTCCAGAGACAATGGAGGTCCTCAGGTATGGGGACTTGAGGGGAAGGAGGTCTAGCCTGGGTGTCAGCAGACCAGCTAGTGCTCTGTGGCCTGGGGCCACCCAATTCCCTTCTCTGGGCCTCTCTCTTCTCATCTGCAAGATGGCGGGAGGGGTTCCCTGAAGCCACAGCCTCGGGATGTGAATATCACTGGCATATTTCCTTGCCCCAGGATGAAGCACCTTCTTTACTCCCCAAACATCCTGCCTCATATGGTTCACATGTAGCTAAAGAGCAGAGCCCAGCCTCCAACACTGGGGGCACCCCACTCATGGTCTGTGTGAGACATCATGATTCCAGACTGGAAAGCTCAGGGGAGAGCGGGAGACACCAGGCTGGGCGGGTACCTGTGCTCAGGCCGGCTCCAGGGGAAGCTGGCCATGGGTAGGAGGCCGAGAGCCCAAGACACTCTGACTGCCGCAGGCAGCAGGCAGGGCTCAGCCTTGGCATGAAGCCTGCTCTGGGTCGGTCCTCCAGCTCCCTGAGTGGCTGCCCAAGTGGGAACAATGACCCTTTCACGTCACGCCTCCTCCAGTCACAGCAACTTTGGCGCCACAGGACAAAGGGGCTGTTTCATCATTGTTGGGCTGGATCAACAGCCCGCCCGCCTGAGCCCTGCTGCCCCTACCCAGCCCAGGCCAGGGCAGGGAGGCCGACTGCCCAGCCTGGCCAGAGCCCCGCACCTTCTCCCCATCTGGCCCAGCCACGTCCCTCCCGGAGACCCTCCTTGCCCTCCTTACCTTTCCCTTGGGCTCAGTCAGACCTGGGTCAGAGCCGCTATGAGGACACCAGGCTCTGCCCCTGGTCCTTCCCCTCAGTGAGCCTGGGTCTCCTATCTGCGGGAAGCAGGCTAGGTAAGATCCTGCCAGGGGTCTCCATCCTGGTCTGCTACTCTGGGGGGTAAAGCTTTCCAGGTATGCTCCTGCCCCCAGCTGGCGCTGGCCCCAGTGAGAGCACTGACGTGAGAAGGGCAATACTCTAAGGGAGGGGCCCCTGGCCCATGCGGTGGGGAAAGCAGAGGAGGCCTCTCAGTCCAAGTCCTCACCAGGCCCCTGCCTAGCACGTGCTCCCAGTATGAGCTAGCTCAAGGCCGCCTTTGCTCATCCTTGGGCTAGCCTCAGTCGTCTGTGAACACCTGGCTGTATAGAGTTCAAGAAGGCCAGGACTCTACCCAGGGCAGACTCTGCACACACAGCCCCACCTCCTGCCTCCTTTTGTTAGGGGCTGAGGGTTGGAGCCCTGAACCCCCACACTTCCTCCTTTCTCCATTTGGCCAGGGTTTGCGGGGGCATCCCAAGACCTCTTGGGGAAGACGTCTCAGTCTGGGGACCAAGACAAAAACTGTGCCTCCTACCCACTGTGGTCAGAGCTGGATCAGAGAGAAGCCTAAGAATCCAGACATCAGGGCCCAAGGCACACCCTCAGAAGCAGGGACTGTGGGACAGAGTGGTGGTCTTGTGGCAGATGCCCACAGCCTGGGGCCTGCAGACAGCCATGGTGTTGACAACTCACCACCCAGTGGAGGCAGAGAGGCTCCATCTGCTGGGTCTCACAAGAGGGTGGAGATGCAGATAGCTCAGCAAGGCCAAGGGGCTGGGGGCTACCACTGGGCAATCTGCACGACTTAAACCATTCAAGCAGTCATCTCTTTAGAGGGCCCCCACTCTGGGCCTGGATTGCCCCCTCTGTGAGAGGAGGGCATAGACTCTGCCCTGGTGAGCTCTATCCCCAGCACCCTGAGAGTGGGCTAAACTGGGAGGGTGAGCTCCTGATGTTGGGGCAAGAGAAAGCAAGGGGTACGTGGGTTCCAGTTTCTCCCACTCACAGATGAGAACCCTGAGGCTCAGGAGGTGAAGTGACCAGTCTAAGCCACAGCAGGTGAGTGGCAGAGCAGAGGCCCAGCAACTGGGTCAGGAGGGAGCCGAAGTCTCTGGGCTGCTTACCACTAGGGCCTGGTCTGGGAGTGATGCCTCTGGGTGCTGGGCAATAGCCTGGCTGCTGAGAGCAGACCCGGTGTGCATGGCTGCGAGGACCTGCAGGGCCAGGGCCGCTCCCTGGTTCCTACGGCTGCCCGCCTCCCCACCCTGCCCCACCAGGCCCTGTGGCACTGCACATGCCTTGCACATTTGCCCAGCATCACTTCCTCTGACTAAGACTCCAGGGAACTGGAGACTGGCACCCATCCGCAGGAAATGCCGGCCCATCCCTCCCCAGAAGCTGCCTGCCCCGGCACCCCCGTCATCAGGGCTCCCAGAAGCACATGGTGGGGGTGGGGCCGCTGCCCGGTTGGAGGGAGCTGGGTTCAGCCTGGGCCAACGTCAGGCAGTCTGGAGTAGATGTGGGTGCTTTCCCACCCAAACCTGGCCGAGGGCCCCTTCTGTCCTGGCTGCCAGTCTTACTGACCACCAGTCTCAGAATGTTTGGTGCCTGGGCCTCACCCAGCCATTACCCTAGGAGAAGGGCTGAGCCCCTGCTATAACTCCAGCTGCGGAAGGCCAAGAGCTGGGCCCTGAGCACAGTTTTGACCTTCCATTCCAAGGCAGCTCCTCGACTGTGTCCCTCCAGGGAACAGAGAAGATGAGGCTGCCTCAAGATGCCTCGGGAGAGCCTGGCCTGCTGACACTGGGTCTTCAGGATGATCTGCTGCAGCAGCCGTCAGGGTGAGGTAGGGGTCAGAGGGATGGGGCTTCAGGCAACTTCCCGATCCAGGTGGGGCCACAACTCCAACACAGCCCCCAGTCTCCAGGCTCTGCCCCAGGCTCAGGCCCCAGCAGCAATCAGCACCTGCTGAGCTGGGCTTGTACTAAGCAGAGGAGCCTACTGGGGCCGGAGGGGGAGGTGCAGCTGCCCAAGTGTTCCTCAGCAGGGCCAGGAGCTGAGGCTCTGGATTCTGGCTCCAGCTCTGCCCTTGAAGGGCTGTGGGTCTGCAGCTAGGTCCTTGCCCTCTCTGGACCTCGATCTCCCCAACTGCACCCTGGCTGGACTCATGAAGGGCTGCTCCCAGTTCAGACACTCCAAGTTCTTGTAGAATACTGCTAGGCCAAACACACTAGAGTCTGTCTATTAGCCAACGGGTCCCAAATGGTCACCCCATCTGTCTTGAGGGTTCTGAAGGGGACCCCACTCTGCCCTCAGCCCATGTCCTTCCATGAAGGGTCTCTCTGAGGAAGACACAACGACGCTCTCATGGCCCCTTCCCTCAGCCCCGAGACCCTAAGAGCCTTCGCTGTGTAGGTGTGCACCCCACTGGGCCCTGGGCTTGGCAAGCAGCTCCAGGCTGTGTGAGCCAGGGCCAGCCCTGTCCTCTCTGGGCCTCAGCTGCCACCTCTATGCAGTAAGTCCATGCCCTCCTCTGGGGCTGTGGTCAGGATCAGAGATCTCTGGTGAACAGAAGCTCTGGAAACAGCTGAGCCAAGTGAGTATCCTATACGGCCGTGTCCCAGTGGGTGAGCTCGGTGGCACAGCTGAGAGTCTGGCTTTGCAGTCAGACTGGTTTGCAGTCCCACCTTCAGAAGGTATCAGCTGTGTGACCCTTCACTTCTCTGAGCCTCACTCAATGGGGATAATAAAGATACCTGTCTCATCAGGTGTGGGAGTGACTTGTCTGAGCCACCAGGCCTCGGGAGGAAAGGAGCAGCTGTTATTGGGTGTGGCTGCTGTGGGGCCGGGGGCAGGAGCTCCCAGACACCCCTCAGTGCCTGCTGGCCCTGGGCTGGAGGTGGATTCCAGGAGCCTCACCTCACTGGGGAAGGGCCTGGGAGGCACCTTCAGGCACGTCCAAGCAGCCACACAGTGGAGTGTGTCCCAGCTAGAGGACTGAGGGGGTGGAAACACTGCCTTGAAGGTGGGGGACACAGTCTGGTGTCCCTGCAGGAGGCTGGGAGGGGAGGAGCAGGGTGCTGGGCCACTCTGCCCTGGGAACAGGTCTCAGGGGACAGAGGGCAGAGAGAGGAGAAGCGGTCCAGTCCTTGAGGAAGGTGGTCTCAGCATCGCCTCGACAGCAGGACTCTGAGTGCTTATCTGAGGCTGACCTCTCAGTTGGGGGGATCCTGGGGCCTCAGTCATGCCCACTTTCCCAGGAGAATTCTGCCTCCCACGTATCTGGGGCCAGCAGCAACCTTTTCTCAAAGCTGGACTTCACACAAGCTCCCCACACTCCTCGCCTGGACCTTGACCCATTTTACTATATGAGTGTGGAAACTGAGGCCCAGAGAAGTTCAGCAACTTGGGGTGTGTGGGAGGGGCTGCCCAAACCCCAGCCCTTGGCTGGGCAGGAGGATGGACAGGCGTGCTTCGTCCTGGAGTCAGGCCCAGCCCCAGAGAGGTGTAGGGACAAGGCTGCCCCACAGCCTGGCTACGCTGACTCTCCCTTCTGTCCCCAGCCAGCTGCCTCCTACTTGAGCTGGCACTGCCTCTTCCGGGAAGCTTCCCCGGCCTCCGACTGAGTGCCTTTGTTGTGCCCACTGCCCAGCCCACCCTGTGAGGGCTTGTCTACCTGTGGGGCCCCCGTGAGACTCCAGGAGGGCAGGGCTGGCTTACACACTGCTGTGTCCCCCTCCAGGGAAGGGCCCAGTGAGGCCATGGGCCTTGGTGTCTGTGTAGGTGAGTCCCTCTACCACGGGGGAGCCCAGCCTATCCCAGGCCTGCGGGTCTAAGGGAGCTTCCAGAGTGGGGATGGCGGGGCTTCTCCCCCTCATAACTGCCTCACAACCCACCAAGGGCGCTGCACCAGGAGATGCTTTCTCAAGGCCATTTGGCAACTTGAGTCAAAAGGCTTAACAACACGCATACCCTTTAACCCAGCAGTCCTGAGAATCTGCCCTAAGGAAATCACCACTTGAAGGAAAGGAGAAGCATTAGTCTCTAACTTGCTCTGTGATCTTAAGAAAGTTACTCTTTGGACCTCAGTTTCCCTATCTGTACAATGAAGGGCTGCAATCATATAGCCGTCACACCTCATCTGTCCTATGTTCCACCCATGGCAGACATGGCTAATTGATCACAGAATCTTTCAGTGGTCTGAATCCAGGATTCACTTCCAATGTGCTGCAGATGACCTCTACCAATGGAACAGAATCCTCCCTTTATTCAGGATGGTCCCTCTAGTGCCCTCCAGCTGGGGGACCTGATGGGGTCTACAAGCCTTTGTGGGGGCTCAGCAGACCAGGCCCTCTCTGGGGCTAGAGGTGGGTGGGGCACAGCAGCTCTGCAAGCTGTGAGAAGAAAACTGTTTTTCCAGAAGCTGCCCCTCTCATGCTTAGGGTAGGGGGTGTCAGAGTTGCCATGTCTAAAGGCAGGACTTGGGTCACATCAGTCAAGCAGGACCCTAAAGCCACCCGCCCCTGGCTCACATCAGTCCCAGAAGCTGGTGTTCAGCCTCCTCCAATGGTGCTGTCCCCTCCCACAGGAAGCAAGGCTCTTGTCATGCCCACCATCCTCCCACAAAGGACTCTGCCCCCTGAGCCCAGGCCACTGCTCAGACCTGTGTCCCACATCCATATCCCTTCCCTGTCCTCCCTCTCTCCTCTCTAGGACTCATGCCTTCTCTCTCCTCAACCATGGGGCTCTCAGAGCCCCCTTCTCCAGGAAGTCTGCTTAGATTTCACCCCTGGGAGTCCTACGCCATGTTGTCCTCCTAAGTCGAGGTCATTGGAGGCTCTACCCTCTCTGTGGATCTTGATTAGGGCTGGGGCTGGGGTTGGCTCTCCTCTCCATAGTTTTGTTTTTCTACTCCCTGCTAAATTCCAAGAGTCTCTGGGAAGATGTGAAGCTGATGTCCTTCTCCAGGACGGGCTAAGGGGTACCTTGACAGTACACCCCACTGGGACCATGTAACGAGGTCATCCTCATGTTCCCCCTCTTTGGCCATTCCCCAGCCTCAACATGGCATTAGACTGGGGCTGCCTGGACACAGGGAGGCCCACCTCTTCCCCTACCTGTCTCGGCCTTAGGGAGCTTAGGGCTGGACAGGCCCTCAGGGGGTCATTTGTCCCTCCCCTGTCTCAAGGACCTGCTGCCCACAAACCCTTTTGTTTTTCCAATAGGAAGCAAGTGGAACTTCTGGCCTGTGTGCTCCATGGGAGTCCAAGAGACAGAGACACAAGCTGCTGGGCAAGGAGCACAACACAGTGATTGGTAATTAATTCATCAGCACCATAGGCCGCAGCAGGAAGTTTAAGACACAATACTGCTTCCCAGGAGCTCACAGGCCAACGGAGCAAAGGAACAGGATTCACCCTCCTGTGTGCCAGGTTCTCTTCTAGGCACATATCACCTTATTTCATCCTCATGGGAAGGGCTTCTTCTCCCCATCTTTTGGGCAACAGAATGGAGGCTTATATGAGGAGGCTAAGGCACCAAGCCAAGGAACTGAGCTATGATCCTGCAGGCAGTGGGGAGGGAGCCCTCAGAGGCGTGACAGCAGGGAGGGTATGTGGGCCAGCGGGGGTCTGTTAGGCACCCCCAGTGCTGCTCTCCTGATGGTGCTGTGGCAAGTGCTGGGGAAGTGTCTGCTCTGGCCTCTCCTAGCTGCACAGCCTAGGCCCTGGCTTCACCCCTGCAGCCTCTGCTGCAGCCTCAGGATGTGCCTGGAATTCCAAAGTGGAGCTGCAGAGTCTACTTGCCCAGTGCCCGCCCGGCTCCAGGCCAGGCCGGTTGTGCCTCTCAGCCCAGCACGTGCTGCCGCAGCATCTGCTCCAACCTCAGGAATCCCCACGTGGAGAGAAGAGGAATAAATTCAGCTGCGGCCATCTGCTCCTACCCCACCTGAGAGAGAGGTGCTGGGGGCAGAGGGGCTCCTGCAGAGCCCAGCTCACCCACCTGGGCTCACCCACTCTGGAGGGCTACACAGAGCCACACAGACGTGCTTGGTGTCCCGTGCACTCAGACGTCCTGAGATGCAGCGCAGAAAACCTTGTGCAAAAGAGGCTGCCCTCTGCTGAGGGCCATGGATGCTCTCTGTGTGCAGGCTGAGCAGGTCATTGTAACGGAGTTGTGCTTGCAGGACAACTCTCCTTTGAGCCCTAGTTCTGCCACCCACAGCTCTGTGTGTCCTTGGGCACATCGCTAACCCTGAGAAGCCCCAGATTCCTCGTCGGGAAAACGGGGAATGTCAGAGCAGGGCCCAGCGTGATCCGAACACTCCCACCGAATGCAGCCTTGCTCCCTACACTCCTGCCCCAGGGATTGTGTATGCACGGTCTCATTGCATCTTCACAAAAATCTCACGAAATAGGAGTCATTCTCCCCATCTTACAGATGAAGAAACTGAGCCTCAGCGAGGCTGAGGCACACCCTGTTTTCAGGAAGGAGTGGTGGCAGTGGGGAATGTGAGGCAGTGCTGTCTTGAGGGCACAGCCAGTTACAATTACAGGCTGGGGGCAGGAATGAGGTGGGAGTAAGGGGCACGGGGCCTGTCCAGGTTATGGGAGCAGGAAGGAGACAGACCAAGCAGGGGCAGGTGCTGGACTAGCTTGTTGAGAGCCCAGAGTGGGGCTGGTTCTTGACAACCTCCCAACTAGTAGGAAGGGAAGTCGTGCAGGCAAGAGCTGAGGTCCCAGGTCTTTTCTTAGCAGATGCTTCTCCTAAGGCCTCCTGCCCCTACTGTCGAGACCCTGATCCTCACTGCTTATTAGTGCAGCTCAGCCTGGCCAGGCACAAGACAGACACTATCAGAGCACAGGAGGAGGCAGGCAGACCCCAGGAGGTCAGGGATGGGGCCTTTTCCAGACCCAGGCTGCCCCTGGGGCACCATTGCAGCCCCTGCCTCACCCCCGAGTCTCAGCCCAGGAGGAACAGCAACTTCTCTCCAACCTGCACAGCAGAGCTGGCCAGGCTCCCATGGAAGTCATGAAGCATGAATGGACTCCTTGCCCCACCCCCCAGCAAGCAGAGAAAGAGCCAACACTGGGGACCTCCTCCTGGGTGGCACCGTGATTAACCCAGCAGCTGCCACAGAACAAGCACCAATTCCAGCCTGGAGATTCCAGGCCAAGGGCCAGCCTTGCTTTTTCTTCCCCAAACCCTGCCGGGCAAGTGTCCTGAGTTAAGACTCAGAGGACGCCCACAGTGGTCTCCTGCCTCTAGCCCTTCTGCTCTTCTCACTGGGTGATGTCCTCTTTGGTCCCTCAGCCAACTGCAGTCTGGAGCTGTACCAGGCCTGGCGCCAGGCACCTGCGAGGCCCCTGTATGCCAGGCACCTGCGAGGCCCCTGTATGCCAGGTGGTGGAATTCTGGGCGTGAGAACAAAGTCTAGACCTCCTGCAGAGTAGGGAGTCACGGAGAGCTTCTAGGAGGAGAGCCTGGAAGGAGGTAACCAGCTTCAATTAGAGAAGAGAGGCAGGAGGGCAGCACAGCCTGTGAAAGGCAAAGAGAGGGACATGCCTGGGGGATTGGGCCTCAAGCTTTGGGGCTTGATGCTGGGACAGTGAGGTGACTGGACTCTTAGCCAGTTCTCAGCAGGCTCCGTGAGAGGTTGATTTCTCCACACATCGTCAAGCTGAGATTCACAGAACAGCTCAGAGTAGGGTGGGCTGAGTGAACATGCAGGTTGGACACATGGGGCCCCTCTGGTCAGCACAGGGTTTAGGCAGCCCCGATCCTGGGCCAGTGTCTGTCAGGCCCTTGCTCCACTCAGATGATAGGTTGCCTGAGAGAGGCAACTGGTTCAAATCCTGGCACCAGCATTCTCTAGCTGTGTGGCCTTGGGCAAGTCAGTTTCCACGTCTGTCAGCCAAGGAGAGCAATAGTCCTTAAGTGGAGGGATGACTCTGCGCGCTGGAGACAGCCATGAGAAGGGCCTGGCAGCGGATGAACCTGCAGTCATTGGTAGCTGTCTCTCTGGTTCCTGGGGGGCATCCCCAGGGCCTGCACCTTCCCCTCAGTCTGCCACCACTTTGCCCCATTTAACAGATGGGGAAACTGAGCCCGACACGATGCCCTGGCTGGCCCAAGACCACAGAAAGTCTGCACCAGAAGCTGCCTAGCTTCCTGCCCCTCTGTGTCCTGAGGCCACAGGGAACAGCCAAGCAGTCATGGGGCTAGGGGCAGAGATGGGGAAGCACAGAGGACCATGACCTGCCCCAAGGAGGCCTGTCTGTGAGGGTGCAGCCCTGCCCCTGCTTCACCCCATCCTCCATTTCACCCCTCCATTGTCACACCCCTTCTGTTCTCTGGCACCACCCTGGGCACTATCACTGCTCTGGAAGCCTCTATCCTCCCACAACTCCACTGGGCCCAGGGCTGCTGCAGGGGCATGGGGACATCAAGACCAGCAGCTCCTTTATTCCATCCAGCTCAAGTTCAGCCCAAACCAGGCTTGGAGCATGTCTTGAGTGAGGCTATAGTCACCGCAGGTCAGCCTGACTTCAGACGGATGCCCAGAGGCAGCATGGGACTCCGGGGCAGGAGGGAGGGTACTGTATGTGACTGAGGCAATATGACACATCACCTGGGTGTCTGGACTCCTCAGAACCTCTCAGAGGTGAGAGGGAGGTGGGAGCAAGTCAGAGAAAGGAGAACAGAACAGAGGGAGGAGTGGGACTGCTGAGGAGAGGCAAAGCCATGGCTCCCCACCCTCCACTGTCTGAGCTAGCTCTGGAGGCCCAGCCCCGACTCTGCACCCTGGACCTGGGCCCAGCCCGCCTCTGGCCCCTTCATCCCCAGCCAGGTGGGCAGAGAGGCCCAGGTAGACAGAGAGAGAGAGTGCAAGAGAGATTTGGCAGGTCCCCTGTGAGCGGGCCAGTGTGTGTGCAGGTGTGCCGAAGCAGGGGGAGCTGCGGTCCTTGGGCTGTCTAGGTGACCTCCAGCATGTGTGTACAAGGTATTCCATCTGCCCCAGAGCCACCCGGGTTTCATATCTATAACACATGTGTGACACAAATAGGATCCATCTGTACAGCTGCAACTACCTCCCCACCACAATAGACGTGGACCACTTTCTGTGCCAGCTTCCATGTCTGCCTCGCTGGGGTCTTGCGCATGGACCTAACTGGTGGGCATTTCAGGTCACTCCCACGCCCCCATTAAGGATTCTGCTGTCACAGTTGCACTTGCAAGGAGTGTGCTTGTGAGCAGTGGGACCTGCCGTGGGAGAGCCTCTCGGCCCCTCTGTGAGTGCGTGCACATGTGCCAGGAGGATTTTTGATGCTCTGTGACTCTCCTCTGGGCCTTGGCTCCTCAGCTGTAAAACAGGGATGACTGACTGTGCAAACCTCACAGGGTCATGAGAATTCAATGAAACGGGAGAGCAGCTGGGTCGAGCTCGGCCGTGTTTGGAGCACAGAAAGAGCTCGGTGGTGCTACTCCCTGGCTTGCTTTATTGTCGATATTATTGTTATATGCCTGGCCTGTCCCCTGAGGGGATGGACCAGCTCCATGTGGGGTCCCACTGCTGACAATACTGACTGCCTCCCCCACAACCACCAGGGCCACTTCCTGAGGTGGGTAATTTCTCTGGAGAAGCCTGCCCAGAGCTGGGCTCTGTTGGTTCAGGAGGCAGCCAGGTGCTTATCTCCCGAGGACTGGTGGTCTGTATCTCCTCTTGGGTTGACATGACTTGACTTAATCAGTGTTGTGGGATTAAAAATCTTCCACATCTGAGGTTCCGATGAATCCAGCCTTGAGCAGATGCCCCCAGCCAGATTTAAGGAAGGGCCCTCTGGGTGTGGGGGACTCCCAGGGGACTGGGAGGGTAGGGCTGGCTGGCTTGCCTCTCTGTCCTCCCTTTCCCGACACGGCCCCTGTGGGCTCCTTTCTACATGACTGTCATGGTCACCAGCTCCCTCCCCAGGCCCTGGACACTTCCCTGCACAATCTGATCCCTCCCCCTGCATGGCCTGGCTTAGGCTAGAGCACCCGGAGCCCTGGAAGGAGATCCTGGGCAGAAGGGCCCCGCATGCCTGCCAGATGAATTCCAAGTCTCCCCAGGGTTCCCCCTCTAACCTTCATGTAAAAATACTTTCCAGAAAAGCCTCTGGATGGTTCTGGGTCAAATCCACTGCCCTGGACATTGGGGCAGAGAAAGGAGAGCCAGAGTTCATCCCCAAGACCAGCCCCTGGTCCCTCCAACACGCTGAACACAGCAGCCCTTACAGCCCCCGACGGTGAGGGCTGCAGGGCTGCAAAAGTCTCCAGCACGGGCACTGATGAGTCTGGCTCTCAGTCCAGGAGGACAGTCTCCTCACTCCTTCCTCCTCGTCTTCCCCATCTCTGCAATCCAAGACCTGGGCTTCTTGGCCCCCAAAAGTGGCACCATCTTTTCTGATGGGATCACCATGAGGACCCAGCAGGTGGTGGACAGATGTGTCCAACCAGGGAGATGAGACCAGTGTGTACAGCCCCAAGTAAGGGCCTGGCCAACTCCAGGGGCTCCTAAAGGTGAAACATCATCAGTTATGCTCATGTGTTGGCTCATTATTGACTGGCTCATTTGTTTATAAATGTTTATTGAGCCCTATTGAGTGCAATCATAGGGAGGTGGGGCGAGCAGAGCAGCCTGAGGGTATTCTGACAGTTTTGCGGTGTCAGCTTTAGCTGGGCAGAGGGATCCCAGAGCTGTTCTCTCCCCAGGTTTGTTCTGGCCTCTGCTGGGCTCCCAAGGCCCCTCTGGGCAGACAGTGCTGGTCAATGGTCAGCTCAGGCTCTGGGCGCAACTGAGAGCCCCGAGTTCAAACCCTAGTTGAGCCACTTCCCAGTGGTTCAGCCTTGGGCTGGTGGCCTCACCTCGCTGGGAATTGCCTCCATCTGGAAAAGGAAGACAAGCAATGCCTGATCCAAAGGGAAGAGGGGACAGGATGGAGGCCACACACACAGGCCCCTGAGACATAGTAAGTGCCCAGTGCCCATTGCTGCAGTGCTGTGTGGCTTCCTCTCCTCCCCGTGCAGGAGGGCTGAGGGCAGGTCAGGATGCTGTGCTCCCTCCCTCTGACAAGAGCAGACCAAAGCCAGTACCTTGGGCCTCAGTTTCCCCATCTGTAAATAGATGTGGCAGAATCACAAGGGCACTGCCATGGCCCAGAACATGAAGAGGAAATGCACTCCATGCCCCACCAAAGTATAAGCTCCTTGTTCTCAGAGAGCATGGGTTTCCATGAGGTAAGATAGCCAGAAGTCTGAAGTCAGCAGGTGTAGGGGCAGGGGGTCTGAGCAGAGTCTGAAACACGGCCTGGGTGGCTCAAGGCGGGGGACAAGAGGCCTTCTGTGCCCTCTGAGTGACCCCAGGTTATCTCCTCCAGACAGCTCCTTCCGCCAGCTCTGCCCTCTGGCTACTGCTTATCTCCCTGATAAATGGCCCCACTGTCCTGACAGAGGAAGAGCTGTCTGTGTCCTTCAGAACCCTCACTGCCTGGGCGGGGGCCCAGCTGGGTGAGGACTTGGGCCTCAGCACGTCAGCACAATGGTGGCTGAAGATGCCAGGCCACGGACCTAAGAGTCTTGCCAGGTGGGGACCAGGGCTCTGGCCCCAGGGAGGCTGGCTGTCTCATTGCTGGTCATCTGCCTAGTGAAGGCCGTTGGGGACTCCGGTCTGAGACAAAAGGAGACAAGGCCCTGTCTTGGGGAGTCTGAGGGGAATGCAAGGCTTTGTTCTCCCAGAGCCCCCATCTCCTGCACACCCCCAACCTGGAAACATGCACACAGCAGGACACACTAAATTGTGACCTGGCAGCAGGGAGGGGCTGCTTTGAGTGTGACATGTGCATGGCACTTATGTGACCCTGGGCAGAAGCTGGTTAGGGGCTGGATCCCATGTGCAGGCCGTGGAGTGGCATCCTGTGGAAAGGAAAGGCATGAGCAGGGAAGGTGGTGAGCCTGTGTCTGTGGGGTCCTTTGGCCCATCCCAGGTCTAACAACTCTAACAGGTGCTTGAACACTGGCCCCAGAGAGTGAGGGTGACCTGCCCCAGGCCCCAGCAGGACGCGAGTCTCCAGAGCCCCAGGCTGTCCTGGGCCTTTCAGGGCCCCACAGGACAGGGAGAGTCTGTGCCTCTTTGCAGACAGCAGCTGTGGTCAGAGATCACACATCCCACAGGAGGAAACAGCTACCCTCCCGTTTGGTCAAAGGGCCGAGGGTCAGATCCATTGATCTTGCTTTTCCTCCCGGCTTCAGCCTGACGCTGATACAGGCAAAGGCAGGTCTATCTGTCCACAGCCAAATCCTCAGTGCTCAGCCAACCCCTGGCACGTAGTTGGTGCTGAAGAAATACCTGTTGTTGAATGAATCTTGGCTCCACATGAATCTCTGATACCCTAGGTTCTTGCATCGAAATATGTTTCATTGAAAAAAATATTCTGCACTTATTTGGTGCCGAAGTGGCTGCCAACACACAACCAGTGTCACTGCTGTTGCTGTTAACTTCAAGGCTGCCCCGAACCAGCCACTGCCAGTGACACTGCGGCAAGCTCGGAGCTGGTTACATCTTAGGAGCCAGTGTAACCATCTTTGCAACGCCTTTGGGATGTGGGTTTGAATGTGTATTTTCAATCTTACCAGCCCAATGTGCCTGAACTTAAATTTCTATTAAAAGAGACACTGTGGTTTTTACATTCATTTACTCTTTACTCAGCATACATTGATTAAGCACTCACTTCTGGGAGTGAGACAATGGGATACAGCAGTGACCAAGAGAAACCCGGCCCACTCTCTGCTCTCCATAGTGGGGGCGGATGTCAACCGAATAAGCCCACAGCTAAAGAACTAAGTACAGGCTCCACGAATGCTCTGAGGAGCAGTGTAAGGGGCTCCGGGCACAGGTACCAGGGGCCGTCACAGTCTGGAGGCCGGGAAAGCCGCCCAGGGAGAGGACTGGGAAGCTGACTCTGAAGAGTGAATAGAAATTAGCAAGCGAAAAGGAAGAGGACATTTTCCAGGCAGAGAGAACAACCTGGGCAAAAACGCCCTATGGCCGGAGGGATCATGAAAACCTGAGTGTTCAGTGCACTTGAGTGGTGGAGGGAGTTAAGCTCCACGGAGAGGCCGGAGGGTGGGCGGGACGAGAGAGGACACAGGGCCTTGTGGGCCCAGCAATTGGGAGCCATGGCAGGTCAAACAGAAGGAGCTGGAGGCCAGAGGTTGACTCCGAGAGGCCCCTCTCTAGCTGCCGGGTGGAAGGCGGATTATGTAGGATTTTGTTCCCAAAAGTCTGGAGCTGATTTTGCTGGTATAGTCAGGGATGCAGATTTTTTATTGTTCTCTCTTGTCTCCCTCATGCCCATCCAGACTGTGGGCTCACAAGGGCAGGGATCAGGTCTGTGTCTAATTCCTTTCTGAGGACCCAGTGGCCATCACAGGGCCAGACACATGGCAGGGGCAAATGTAAGCCTGCTGAGTGAGAGAGCACAGTAAGCTGGTGCCACACCCATCTGTTCCTCCGTGCCCATGGAACTGGCTTTCAGGCCCCGCCTTTACCCACTGGCTCATGTCCCCAGCTGAGCTGGGCTCGGCCATGCAGGACATGCTGGACAACAGGCCAGGTATCCCGGAAGCAGACCGTGTGCCTCTCCTCACGCTCCCACGCTGGCCCCCAGCTGGGAAGCTCTGGCCTGGAAACCCTCCCTGGCATCAGGCCCAGAATTGCAGGTACCATCCACTCAGGACAGATCAGATCCTGTGCCACTAAGCCTGCAGAAGCACAGGGCCCTGCCCACAGAGTCCACCCTGGCCCCAGCCTCACCTCAGGCAAAGGAGGTGAAGAAAGAGGTCAAGGGTGGGATAGACGTTAGGATGCAGAGAACCTTGGTGGGAGGTGGAGGGGAGCAGCCCCTCCTCCTACTCAGGAAGAACCACTCAACAGCTGCAGCTGGGCAAATTCACCACAGGCAGTCAGGAAGCAGTGAGCTCTCCATCCCAGGAGGTATGCAAGCAAGACCAGAAGCTGGAGGAACTCCCAGGTCCTCTCCTCTACTCCACTGTAAGAATCCCCCACCAAGCATCCTTTGCTCCATTGAGCCCTGAAAACCACTCCCTCCTGCTCCTGGGGGACAATGGCTGCGTCTGTGCCAGCTGTGTGGCCTCGTTGCGCTGTCCCTCCCTCCCCACCTCACTTGCCTCTTCTGTGACACAAGAGTGAGCCAGCTCAGGGAGGTGTTTTCCTTTCATTGTCTGCACTCAGCACCACACAATAATTGCATTTATTCTCAACATCTATAATAATTTTCTTCTACAACAAAAACATGAAAAGTCCAAAACCAATTAGCAAAAACATAGGAAGCCACCTTAATTTCAGGACACAAAGAAATACAATCATGCTCCCATGTTTTCCTTGCAGTAAACTGGATTATTTCTCCAAAGGCCTGAGGTCATCTGGAAGGGGTCTGAGGGAGGTCAATGTGAGAGGTCCCAGGCACCCCCTCTTCTGCCCCCTACTCCCCTTGTCACTTACCAAGAGCTCTCGGGTTGGGGCTATGGGTCCAGCTGTGTTTCTGCACACCCCCGCCCCCCATCCTCCTCCATTCCCTTGCTCATGGACCTCCTCCTCCCTTCTGCTCCTGATGAAATCCAATTCCCCCAACATAGCTGAGAAGCCACCCTCCCCAGCCACTCCCCGCCCCCTTCACCAGGCATCTGAATAAACCAGTGCCTCCACCCACTTCTTGGTGCCCACCCCTCACTCTCTGCTCCTGGCCTTTGCATTTGATGTTCTTTCTTCCCAGAACTA
Organism: Equus quagga; assembly: GCF_021613505.1. Lineage (NCBI taxonomy): Eukaryota > Metazoa > Chordata > Mammalia > Perissodactyla > Equidae > Equus > Equus quagga. Next base: position 134,537,240 of record NC_060267.1, read on the forward strand.
TCTTCCCCTCCTTTCTCCCGGCTAAGGGCACACTCATCCTTTGGGACTCAGCTTATATATCCCTTCCTCCAGGAAGCTCTCCCTGACCTCATCAGGGGTTCCCACAGCCACTTATACACCCTCTGCCACAAGCCTGCTCATTAGTCCTGTACCTGCCTGGTCACATGTCTGTCACCTCCATTGTTACTCAATGACTAATGATCCAGCACAATGCCTGGCAAAGAGAATGTGCCCAGCAAGTGTTTGTTGAATGAATGAATGACCCCCCAAATGCCCTCAGAACTCTGGGCTTGCCTTAACTAGATGTCCTGGTTCCAAGTTCATTGTCAAACCCTCGGAGGGCACAGCTTTGCCCTGAGCCTGGATGCTCGTGTGGGGCCTAGGACCTGGGGATCCCTTCACCCTGGGGCGAGAGGGTGTGTGTGCCCCCAATTTTTTCCTAACATGGTCTTGTTATTTGGGGATGTGCCAACAAGCCCTCCTTGAGCAGGAAGCAGGACAGAGAGCTGGGCCTCTGGTCTCCCACCCAGTCCTCAGTTTGGAAGACATGCAGCCTGTAATTTGGAGGGCTAATTTGGTCTGGGGTTAGGAGGGAGCTCTCTGTGTGCTAAATGATGCCATACTTTCCCAGAGGAGGAAGTGTCTTCTCCCTTGGGACATGGGGCCTCTGCTCCCAGGCACAAACCACACTGCTCCAGTGTACCCCCTAAGACCTGGGCTGAGGCCCATAGAAAATTCATTAGCCAACCCTCAGCCAGGGGATAGGGAGGAAGGGAGAAACCTGGGGTCCAGCATCCTTGGCCCCTGCCTGCCCAGACAGGGGTTACCTCGGGTCAGTGGGCCGCAGACATCAGAAAGAACCAGCAAAGTATCCCCAAGGACCAGGGCCATGTGGCAAACAGTGCCACAGCCAGCAGATCATGCCCTTTGAGCTGAGTAGGAGAAACACTGGGGAAATGGGTACTGTAATGACCTGGCCCAGGAGCCACACTCCCCAGCAAGCCCCCACTCCTGCTGCTCCCTGAGCCCAGCAACAGAGTCATTTAGGGTCCCTCCTGGCATGATGGGCCATTGTACTGTTTCCAGCCTTTGAACGTCTTTCGCCTCCTCCCCTGTGAAGCCCTCTGTGACCACTGGGCTGGATCAAGAGCCACTTCCTGGCTCCACAGCCCTGTGCCTCCCACTTCAAGCCCCTGACCTTCTCCGCTATAGGGATTTGGGCTCAGTGAGAGTGGGGCCTGGTCACGGTCACCTCAGTGGCCCAGAGCCCTGCCCAGGGTCTGGCTTGGCATAATTGGTATGACAGGTCAAGGAGAGAGGCTGCTCCAGTCACAGGTGTGCAGCCTTGGACCAGGCATGGCACTTCTCTGGGCCTTAGTTTGCTTGTCTGTGGACCAGGCCCACAGCAGTATTTCAGCATTTGAGGAACAAGTGAATGAATGAATGAGAAGTTGGACTAGACGATCTCCAAATCTCTGGTAACTCAAACCCTCTACGGTTTCTCCCTCCTCGTCCAAGCTGCAAGTCTCTCTGCCCAGGCATGTGTCAGCAGACCTGGCATTGGCCTTGGGGTGATGGGGGCAGAAGCCCCGGGGACGGTCAGGGCAGGCAGGAGCTGCAGGGTGGCTAAGAAGTTGGGCGTCTTGACAGGCTGATGGGTGACAGAGTCTAGGGGGGAGGGTATAAAGACTTCAGGGTGACAGATAAAGTCCTCGTCCCTGAACATGCCTCATGTTCAAGGACCCCAGCCTGCCTGGGGGCTGCACTCTGTCCCCAACTCACCCACACCCAGCAGCTTCTCCCAAAACTCTACGCGGCGCGAACCGTCTGTCACTGGGGCTGGTGATTCACAAGCTCCACTCTTCTTTCCTCTTCCAAACTAATTATAGCTCCTGCGTGTTTTTCCCCCTGGAAAAATGTCTTCTTAAAAAAAGATATCCCCAAGCCAGCAGTAATTAATTTGGTGAGCACCACAGTGTGCAATTCAGACAGACTCTGAGGATAGGAAGGTCGCAAGTGTTGGGGGATATCTTCTGTCCGACAGAGGAAGGGACAAGTGTGGGATGCAGGGTGGACGTGGGACACTTTAAACAACAGAGGCCTAGCCCATCCCCCCGTCCACCCATCATGGCTCTGGGGACCCTGGGGAATTACAGTAACAGTAATGGGGACTCTATTGAGCACTGCTATGTGATAGGCATGGTGCCAAGAGCCTACGAAGTGCGTTGCCATTTCATCCTCTGACACCTGCTGAAGCAGGCCCCATTGGCCACACTCTGCAGAAGAGGAAACTGAAGCTCCAAACTTGCCCAGGGTCACACAGCCATAACTGGTGGGGAGAAATATGATGCCTGTGGTGCTGGGAGTGGGGAGACTGGGTGGGGACCATGGCCAGTGGCCTGAGCAGAGGGCAGCCCAGGGCCATTAGGACCTCCAAGGGATAGGCAAGTACATGGCCCTCCGGCCTGTCTCTCCCACACTTGCCTTCTGAGAATCACAGCAGATCCCCCTGGAACTGGGCCAGAGTTGACACCACAAGTGTCTGAGCTCTTCATGGGGCCCAGTGAGCGGACATTGGAGCAGATGTCTGAGCTGGCATCCTGGCCAGGTGAGGAGAGAAGAAGCTACCAGGACAGGGTCGCAGAGTAACAGTGATAGAAAGGCTGAGATATCTGAGACTGGATCACAGAGAGCCAGATGGAAATAGACAGGGGCAGAGATGGAGACTAAAACAGAGAGACAGAGTCAGGTCTGAGTCAGAGACCAAAGGACAAAGAGAAGAGACAGAGACACAGGGCAGGGGGCTGAGTGAAGTGGGAGCAGCTGGAGCCCCAGACTGAGTAGCAGGGGAGCTGAGATGGGAGAGGACCACAGACCTGGTGTGGTGGAGAGGCTGGTTTGACCGGAGAACCAGAGGGCCATGGGTCTAGGAGAGAGCCAGGAGGGAGGGAGTGTTAAGAGGAAAATGGGAGAAGAGAGATGGAGGCCCAAAACATTCATAAGGTCAGGCTCTGCTGGTGGGGACTCCAAGGAGATAGGGAGGGTATGGGCACTCCAGGCCTGGTGTAGGAGTTCGGAACATGGTGCCTCCTCATCCCTATCAATCTAGGAAGACTGCCTGGGGAGGTGGCCCCACAGGGGGTGAGTACATGGGCATTAGGAGAGCTAAGGGTGCATGGGGTGAGTGAGCAGGTGGGGCCCATCCTGGGAGAGGCTCCCCTGGAACCAGCTCTCTGAGGCTGGCCTGTCCCCTGCCCCCTCCAGCAGCAGAGAGGCAAGGACCGTCCCCAGGGGCTGAGGAATTGAGGCAGAACTAGGCCATCATCTTTCCTGGGTGGGAAGGGAAGCCCTGGGGCTGTTTGTATGGTCAGCCTGAGGCCAGAGGGCTCCTGTCTTGTTCTACAGAGCTACCTGCCTGGCTGCTGAGTGAATGGGGGAGGCAGGTCCAGGGCTCCCCCACGAGCCCAGCAGATGGGCAGCCTTCCCTGCTGTCAGGCGGGGACAACCCTCCTACCCCATTCCCCACCAGCCATTAGGAAATATACCCCCTCTACCAGCCCCCAAGGCTAGAGGTCTATCCCCTTCCTCAGATTTCTCTTAGGCAGGGCCAGGTCTCTCTCAGCCTGGGACAGGACTGTGCTTCCTTCCCCAGACCCTCAGGACAGGGCCTGCCTCTTCCCCCAGACCCTTTAGGCCAGGGCAGGACCCCTCCCTTGGCCCTGCTCTGTCTTGGCAGGCCATGAGGTGTGGACAGCCTTACTAACCACACACGGACTGCCCCTGGCTCCAGCCATCACCACCCCCGACTCCTCTGGCCACCTGACACGGCTGCCGCCTGCCCTGGGTCAGGGCCCAGTGCCCAGGACCTGTGAGCCAGACAGCTGTCGGGATTTCCGGCACAGGGGGCCTCTGGGGCTGACACCTCTCAGCCGCTTTCTCCTCTAGACTCTCTCTGGCCAAGTCTGTACTCTTCTGGGGTCTGCGTCTGGATCTTGGAGCATCTGTCATGGGAAGGGAGAGGGACATAATAGGGAGCAGGTGGCCTTGGGTGGCCTTGAGCCCAGAAGATCAGCACAGGCCCCCAGAATGTGCCCTTGAGCTCCAGGAATGGGGAAGAGGTGGCTGCTGATCCCTGGGAGGGGATTTCACCAACGCAGGAGAAGGATGCCTGTGCAGGTACCTCATTCTTGGTCCAGCCACCCCTGTGGGCCTGGGGCATTTTGGTGGAAACACTTGTTTCACGGATCCCCAAAGCAAACCAAGAAGCCTCCTTTTGTAAAGATGGAACAGGAGGCAACACAGGGTGATGTTTTGTGTTTGACACACGGAGTCTATCCAGCTCAGGCTCTGGGAAGATGACCAAGCCTCAGTTTTTTCATCTGTAAACTCGGGCTGCCGGTAATTCCCTCCTCAGAGAATGCTGTGAATAATCGAGATTTCACGCATGAAGCTGAAACATGAATGGCTATGCTTTAGGCAGCCCAGCTCCCACCAGAGGCTCCAAACTTCCTCCTGGAGCCCCCTTCCCCCTGGGCCCCTCTTGGCAGGGGGAGATCGGCAGCCCCCAGCCTCTAGCCTCCAGCCCCACTTCAGCCTGTGGCAGACCAAGCTGAGGGCCGAGGGGAAGGAAAAGGCCTGGGTGGGGGCAAGCAGCCAGAAGAGGTTGGTGGTGGTCCCCTTCTGGGTGGGACCACCGGCAAGCACCCCCTCAGGTCTCTGAGCAGCGAGGATTGGACTGGCCAAATGCCCTCCTTCTCCAACCTGGAATCCTCAGGCCACCCCCGGGGCTCAGTCACCCTCTGCACCCCCACCCTGGCTCCAGCCCCCTTCCAGGCCAGCCTGGCCTTTGGCCCCAGCTCCTCCAACAAGACGAGAGGGAGAAGGCCTGGCTCACCCCCTTCTCAGACCGTTTTTAGCCCCCGAGGAACTCGGCGTCCTCCCAGCAAGGGTGCGTGGGTTGTAGCTGGGTATTAATAGCTCAGCTGGAGGAGGTGACCAGGACGTCCACAGCCAAACCCAGGAGGCCTCGCATCCTGGCAGGCAGGCAGCCCTCTCGTTGTCTGCATGTCCTCTGCTGCTCTCCACCATTCCTGTCCTCCAGGGGTTCTCTCAGCTCCCTCCAGCCCCCATCCCCTCACACACGCCTGGTTCCCCCTTTAGTTGAATCTCCCTGTGGTCCCCTAGGGAGGGGGAGACTTTGGGTCAGGGCCCCAGTGGTGGGTGAATGGCCTGAGGCTGGCTGTGACCAGGCCCCGTGGGAGATGAGAACAGAGAGGCCTGTGATAAGGCTTCCTCCCTGGCACCCTTCTCCTCTGCCCGCTGGCCTCTCATTCCTGCTTGCCTACTCCACCCGCAGCTCCCCCACTGGCTGCTGCGTGGGCTTGTCCCCAAATATCTATCCATGCTGGGTCCAGAACAGAGAAGAGACAGGAAAACCCAGCTGGTAAAATGGAGGCCTGGAAAAGGTGCCCAGGTCAGTGCTGCCTGCACACTGCCCAGGTGGGACAGCTGAGGCCTGCACAGGCTGTGGGGACATCTTTCAGCAACTTGGGAAGTGACGGGGCCCTGGGCGGTGACTGGGCACCTAGAGCCTTGGTGCAGTTCTGCCCCAGAGGACCCCCACGCCACAGAGGCTGGGAAGGAACATGAGCCCACACCAAGCGTCTCACACACTGGCCTCAACCACTCATCCTCACTGTGTTAGCTCATCTACCCCCACCCCAGGGCCCACAGTCTCCAGGCAACACTGAGGGAGCGTGATCAACATGCAGGTGGGTGCCACGATCATTCACGCTTCAGAGATGAGCAACTGAGGCTCTTATCCCCAGACTAGGAAGCTGGGGCTGGAGGCCAGGCCCCATGGCACTGCTCTAGCAGCTTTGGACATAAGATCTGCTCCCAGTCCTTTTCATAGTCATCTTCATTCCCTAAGTCCTGCTTATTGTAGGCATCCCTCTGTCACCGGTCCTGCCCCAGGTCATTTTCAGGAAATAGAAAGGCGTCTGGGTCTTTGGGGACCTCCTCCTCAGTCAGCTATGGCCTTCAGCACCAGGCTGATTCTGACCTCTGACCTCTGACCTACCTCAGCCTGAGTCCTGACCTTGACCCCAGACCATGTTTGGCTCTCCATCCTCATCAAGTTCTGAGCAGTGACCCCTGCCCTCTGACCCCTGACTCCAAGCTAAGTCTGGACCACTGGACAAGATTGAATCCCAGCCCTCCGATCTTTGACCTCAGCTCCAGTTTAAGTCTCAGTCCTTAGGCCCAGGGTGAATCTGGGCTGCCACTCCCTGACTCCCACCACAGGCGGAGCCCCAAGCCAGCCCCAGGCCTAGCAAGGACAGATCCCTACTTCCCTTCCTGAGCCTCTGTCCTAGGCTCACCCTGGCTCCCAGCTCTCAGTTTCTCAGCCTGGAGGAGGCTCTGTGAGCTCCTCACACTCACTCAGCCACCCCCACCCTGAGTTTTGAAGCAAGCTGACACAAGGAGCACATCGCACCAGGCGATTTATAACTTGGACGAGCAGAGGCTGGAAACATATGCTATTTCTAGGCTGGATCTTATTGGTTTGGACCATGGGGGAAGCAGAGCCCACAGCAGAGGGAAGGGAAACATAGACAGGCAGATGGACCCCCATGCACTCAGAGCCATGTGCTGGGGTGCAGGGGCCCTGGGGAACCTGGGTCTGGGACCATGCTCCCCTGGGGCAGAGAGGCAGGCATGCCCACACACCCCCGACCTGGAGGAAACAAATTATGATAAAATAAATGTGACACTCCTTCCCAACTCCGGCACCTAGTTTTCTTTATAGCTGTGGAAACTTTATTCCTGGCTCAGAATGGAAACTGGGTCCGGTCCCTGCTCTCCCTCCCACCAGCTGTGAGACTTGGGGCATCCTGCTCAGCCTCAGCTTCCAAAAGTTAGCATCCTCTTCTATAAAATGGGGATGTGATGCTACCTTCCTCTCAGAGTTTTATGAGGATGAAATATAGTTGGGGAGGGGGTGGGCCCTGTTCACATCTGGCACATGGCAAGAGCTCACAAAGGAGCAGCTACTAATATATTATCAGAACCCAAGTCCCACTGCTCGGGTTGGAAGGTCAGTAGCCTTCCCCTTCCACTCCCACCTGAGGGCTCCTGAGGGACATAGTTTGGAACCCTTGACCTAGATTCCAGGCTGGCAGTAGGACCAAAGGCAGCATTAGCTGATGGTTACAGGAGCTGGAACAGCATGGAATTTGTCAGCATGGAATTAGGTCACAAATTTCTTAAATCAGGAGCCATAGAAGCCAAAAAAACTCAACACCTGAAGGTAGAGTGTTCTCCTGGGCCAAGAACCGTGTGGACCAACCAAGAAAGGATGGATTCCTGCGTCAGAGAGCAGGCTGGGGCACTGGCACGTGCCAGCCGGCTTTTCCCTGCATGTTCTGGAGCATCCAGGGAAGGGGAGGGCCCTCCAGCTCCACCACCATCTCCAAAACCTCACATTTTCTGGGGATTTCCCGCTTCTTCACAGCCACTCGGCTCAGGTGCCCAGGAGGTCCAGCTGCTCCTAGATCCATCCCTCCCCCACCCGGTCGCCTCTACTCACTGCTCCCAAGACTCCTCACCACTCCTCACCCAGCTGCTGGGGGCCCTTGGAGTGAATCCCATGGGGCCAGCCCTGCTCCCTTCAGCCTCCAGAGGCCCTGCACAGTGGGCTCTGGACACACTGGTGACCTCAGGCCCTCCCCTCTCTGGGCCTCTCTTTCCTCGTGAGTGAAGTAAAGGAGTTGGCACTGTCCGGCAGGGTGAATGCTCACGTGCTGGGAACCTACTGTCCACCAGGTGTCGGTGTCCCTCATCTCTGATTCAGGAAACAGAGGATCAAACAGGGGGAGTGACACACTTAAGGGCACATAGCTGGGAAGTGGCAAGGGGAGGATTTGACTTAAAGCTGCCGTCCTGAGAGGAGAGGCAAGAAGGGGGTCCCAGATGTGGGGCAGGCTATCCCTCAGTGGGCAGCAGCAGAGACCTACAGCCAGCACCTCCTGTACCCTGCTCCCTGGGGGCAGGTGGCCCAGCCTCCACCATGGCTGGCAGAACCCCATGCCCAGTGCCATTCCCATACGACCTTTCCAAGTGGCTAATGAGGGCCTCAGCACTGCTCAGTAATTGGCCTCATTAGGTGGCTGGGGCTGCCCGGGGGATGGGGTGGCGGATGCTGGGCCCCATGGGGACGGGCCAGACAGCCTCCCGTTAATTACCTGAAAAATCAGACAATTAGGCCTCCTACCACCCGCCTGCCCACGTCCTGCTGGCCCCTAATTGCCAACGGCTGCTGAGCAGGCCGGGAGTGACCTGGATTTGGACCGAGGACCAGCTACCGCCATCTCCCCCATCCCCCACCCTCCATCCATCACAAGCTGTGGACACAGAGAGCTGTGGGGGAGGCATCTCTCAGGGATCCTCCTGTAACCCCCCTTTTCCAGCCCTGACCCTTCCTACCCACTATCTCTCCTTCTGAGGGTCGCTCCAGAAGAGAAGAGATGGATGACTGGTAGCCCTCAGAGAAGATGGGTAGGCTGCTAGGGGGAGGGGCAGAGACCCAGAAAAGGAAGTCCAAGAGGTGTGGAGGGTGATGAAGTGGCTGACTTCCCCTTCCTGGCTCCTCTAGGGAAAAAAATGCCAAGCCGTGTTCAGGAGTAGGAATGGTAGAGAAGAGGAAGCAGAGAACTCTCCCATGGGCCCTGGCCCAGCCCAGGGGATGCTGGGGGCCTAAGTCGCCCCACTCAGAAGGGGAGATGGACCTGGATAGAGCACAACCAGAGTACAGACTATGGTTTTGGGAGAGGTGCAGAGAGAGAGGCCTGGCCTGGCTGGGATGGTCTGGAAGGCCTCCCGGAGGTGATGACCTTTAGCCTGAGCCAGGTGGGGGTGCACTGCTCCAGGCGGAGGGAATAGCACATGTGAGGGCCTGGAGGTGGATCCTCCTCTGCTGAAACAGTGACAGAGAGGCAGGTGCTCTCAGCAAGCACCTACCACGCACCAGGCAGTCAGTGGAAACAGGTAGACTGGCCCTGCCCCAGGAGGCCTGAGAAAGTCTGATCTGGGGCTGTGGGTCCTCCTCTCATGAATGTCCTTGGTAGCACTAAGCCAACTTGCAGGAAGTACCTGGGCCGCCCCCTCCCTGACCTAGTTCCTTTCCTGGTTTCTGTGCTGTGATTGAAGTCTCTTCCCTCATTTCCCTGTGGGATTTGGAGGCCCAAAGTTGCCCACTGCTCAGAGGGACACTCCAGTTCAGAGAGGTCAAGAGGCTGAGCTGAGGTCACCTAGCTGGCTGGCTGGAGTGGGCCTCAGAGAGGCAGCCACCCTGGTCTGCCTGTGGAGATCCTGGCCCGGCCAGGGGAAGAGCCATGGTAGCAGGATAGTAGAGAGGTGGGAAGGAGATGACTGCACCGGGAGGCCGGACCCCAGCATTTGGAAGCTCATTTCCATGGCTGCCAAAGTCATGCCAAACTTGCCCCCCAGCCTAAGCCCAGGGTAGCCCTCTGCACGCCCTGCCTCCAGCCAGCTCCTTCCCCCAAACCATCCCTGAGAAGAAAGCAGAGGAAGGTAGTAAGACCAGAATTCCAAAGAGACCCTGACCCTGAGTGATTCCAGCAAAGCGGAATAGGACTCAGTGGGGCTTGCCTCACAGGGCAGCTATGAGATTAGAACAGGCCCATGGAGAGGCCCTCAGAAAGGCCTGAAGACAGACAGCCTGAGAGGCTCAGAATGTCCAAGTATTCCTCTGTCGACAGAAATCATCCAGAAGTTCCTGCTGTTGCTATTTTTGTAAAGTAGAGGGTCGCTAGGTGTTGTTTAAGCGACTCCTCCCCCTATTAGCTATGTGAGCTTCATCTCTCAGACCCTCAGTTTCCTCATCTATGAAATGGGGGTAGGAAGAGAGCCTACCTTGCAAGTTACTGGGGGAATAAGATGAGACGAAATACATCACTGGAGGTCAGCTGTGAGTAGCTGCTCTCAAATCCTTCTGTCTCTCCATCTGTGAAATGGGCCCACAGTCCAGAAAAGCAGAGGCAATCCTGATTTCTAATGTTCTGTCTTTCTATCCTCAAGCATCATTGAAATGTGCCAGAAGTTCCAGACCCTGGGCTTCCAAATGGCAACTCCGAGGCAGCACCGCATCCAGGAATGCAGCAAAGACTCCAGTGAGGCCTGGGGCGTCACAGATTGGTGGTTTAACAGAGGCTGGTTGTGGTGGCAGTGAGGGAAGCAGGGTAGAGTGGAGTGGGGAGAGACATGGAGCAGTTGTGTGTGTGTGTGCATGTGTGTGTGTGTGACTTGGGGTCAGAGAAGCAGACAGGAGTGGGAGGTCAGTGACAGCTAGGAGAGGAGGAGGGCACTTTCTGAAAGCAAAGGGGACTTGGACCAGCAGGGGAGAGAGGAAGGGCATTCCTGGAAGGAACCTCTGTGAGCAGAATCAGGAAGGGAGGAATGAAGCTGACCGTGCCACAGCTGACTGGAAAGTCTCCTGGCTGTCACCCAACCAAAGGTGGGCTGGGGATCTGGGGAGAGGAGGGTAGACAGGTAGCAGGGTGGGGGTGCTAAGGGAGCAGAAGATTGTGTATAGTTGTGATGACAACAGCACGGACGGTGTGGTGCTGGGCTGGGTGTTTATACACATGCAGAGTCCTCCTGGGAACCTGTGCAATCATCCCACTTTACAGAAGCAGCAATGGAGCCTCAGCCAGCTTCCTTTACTGTGATTGCTGGACCCTGAGACTCAGTGTGGCTGGAGGTCAGAAGCTGAAGCATAGTCTGGGGGGCAGAGTGGCTGAAGCCCCCTCCTCTTCACTCCTTTCCACTTGCTGGGCTTGCTGACAATCACTGGTGTAGCCACCCTGTGCTCCACAACACTAATTGCCACGGCTACCCAGGTATTTCCTGCTAAACACATTCATTTGCTGTGTGGTGATTATTGTAGGGATGTGAGGCCTCCAGGCTCCTGCCAACTGCTCCCCAGAGAGTTAGAGTGTCATAACACACACACACACACACGCACACAACCCTGTAGACTCACAATTGTCTTGCACTGTTCCCTGTCCTGTTCCTGCTACCAAGAGTCATCAAGCCATGAGTCCTCCCATAATCATTCCCAAATGCCTCGTGTTCCACCACGGTAGTAACTGAGGGCCCTGGATTGCTCCCATCCTGGCAGAATTCACACTCCTTCTTCTCCCCCACTCCTTGCACACACAGGCACTTCCCAGGCACACTGGTGTCCCAGAATGAGGCTCCCTGTGACCTGAGCAACCCTGGGAGGAGGGGAGGTCTGGGGCCAGTGGATGGGGAGCTCCAGGAAGGTGGCAACTGTTCTCTTTCACAGTTTGGCAGCTCATGCAAAGGAGACACTCAATGAATATTTGTTAAATGAATGGATGATTGGTTGGATGGATGGATAGATGGATAAATGGATGGGTAGATGGTTAGATGGTTGCACGATGGATTGGGTGGTTAGATGGTGCGTTAATTTCCTATGGCTGCTGTAACAAATTGCCACAAACTTAGTGGCTTAAATCAACACAAGTCTATTATCTTACAGTTCTGGAGGTCAGAAATCTGAAATGGTTCTCACTAGACTAAAATCAAGGTATTGACCAGGCTGTGTTCCTACTGAAGGCTCTAGGGGACACACCACTTCCTCACCTTGCCAGCTTCTAGAGGCTGCCTACTTTCCTTGTCTTGTGGTCGCATTCCTTTATCTTCAGAGCCAGCAATGTCAGAATGAGTCCTTCTAGTGCTACCATCATGTTCTCTCTTTTGATTCCCTCTTCCAGTCTTAAAGATCCTTGTGATCACATTGGGTCTACCCAGATAATCCAGGATAATCTCCCTATTTTAAAGTGAGCTGATTAGCAACCTTAATTCCATCTGTAACCTTAATTCCCGTTTGCGATGGTAAGTAACATATTCACAGGTTCTAGAGATTAGAATAGAGACATCTTAGAGGGCCATTATTCTGCCTACAATAGATAGGTAGATGGTTGGTTGGATGGACATATAGATGTAAGGATAGATGGATAGATGTATGGATGAGTGGCTGGATGAATGGGTGGAGGGATGGATGGATGGATGGATGGTTGGGTGGATGGATGGATGGACAGACAGACGGACAGAGAGATGGATGGATGGATGAGTGGATGGATGGCAGACTGAGTCCCCCAAGTGGAGATGAAGAGCTTGAGAAAGAGTAGACCTGCTACAACTCATCTTCTGTACCCTTTCCCGCTATTAATGTAATGCAAGAGCCCTGGGCAAAGGGAATGACCTTTCCTAGGCTCTGCACTTCTCTTCATTGCATTTTATCTCCCCAACTAGCTCTGACTCTCCCCAGGTTGGGTACCCTGCCACACCTACCAATCTAGCACTACAAGCCAAATTTGACCCTTGCCTGATGATGAGTGAGAGAATGACCTTGTGGAGCATTCAGCGGAGATTGGAGATTGGAGGGGTCCAGGAGGTCCAGGAGTTGGGGCTCTCCTGGATGAATGTGATGGAATATCAATAAGAGGAGCTGGGAAGAGGAGCTCAGCATCCAGAGCTCACTTACTTGGGTGAGATTTTTTTTTTTGAGGAAGATTAGCCCTGAGCTAACATCTGCTGCCAGTCCTCCTCTTTTTTGCTGAGGAAGACTGGCCCTGAGATAACATCCGTGCCCATCTTCCTCTACTTTATATGTGAGATGCCTGCCACAGCATAGCTTGACAAGCTCTGTGTAGGTCTGCACCTGGGATCTGAACCGGTGAACCCTGGGCTGCTGAAGAGGAACATGCAAACTTAACTGATGTGCCACTGGGCTGGCCCCAGATCTTTTTGTTTTGAAGAGGTCAATTAACTTTGTATTTATTCCTTATTTAACATTTAACTATAATATTTGATTGATACAAGAGAATATCCATAAATAATTGCATAATGATATAATGGACACTGGTGACCTACCACACAGCGCAAGAACAGGAACGAAATCTGCCTCGTGAGGCCTGGGATTCATGTCTGTTTTGCTCATGCCTGCATCGCCCCCAGTACCATGAATAGCATCTGGCACCCCATGGGCCGGTGATAGATGTTCATTGGTGGAATCTCCCCATGTTCCACCTCTACCCAACTCCTGCCCTCCCCGTCAGTGTATCAAGAATCATGGTTTATGACTTCTCGGCCTTTTGTAAATGGTTCTATCATATACTTATGAATGCCAAAACAATATTGTTTAGTTTTACTTTGGTGGGGGGGGGTGCTTTATAAAAATGGCTTTAGATGGAATATGGATCTCCTGTAATTTGTTTTCTTCCCTCCGCATTATAGTTTAGGATTCATCCGTGTTGCTGTGGGAGCTGTGGTTGATTTCTCAATTCTCCTGTCACTGGATATTGTGTTGTTCTTAGTTTCTCCTTAAGAACAGTGCTGCTAAAAACATTCTGGGGTGGGGGGATTTTATTATCATTATTGTTATCACTTGGCTTGCTCCCATCCTGGCAGAATTCACACTCCTTCTTCTCCCCCACTCCTTGCACACACAGGCACTTCCCAGGCACACTGGTGTCCCAGAATGAGGCTCCCTGTGACCTGAGCAACCCTGGGGGGAGGGGAGGTCTGGGTAGGGGCCCAGCTGTAGCGGCTCTGTACTTCTCATGTCTGGATCCACACCTGTGCACCCCACCTTGATCACCCTAATAAGTATATTGGGTCCCCCAGGCCCCATGTTCAGAACAGGATGAAATAGAAAAACAGACTCTCCATTTGTGCAGTCCTGGGTTAAAATGTCCAGTCCATCATGTACAAGGTGTATGCCCTTGAGTGAATCATTTCTCCTTTCTCAGCCTCGGTTTCCTCTTGTGTAAAGTGGGGCAACCTTAGGACCGCCCTCACAGAACGTTACAGAGAGCCCCGTGAGCGCTCAGTGGTGGGCCGAGAGAGCTGATGTTGTTGCCCTTGCTGTTTTCCTACTCCTGCTCTGGCTTCTTCTACTCTCCATCCAGCTCCAAATACTGTCAGGGGCTTTCAAGGGCAACCAACCCACCCCCTTCCACAGATGAGGAAACTGAGGCACAGAGCATAGAGAGCTCCTACCCAGGGACCCAGAGTCCCAGCCATTCCCTGCCATGGGCCTGAGTGGTCCCCCACCAGTACGTCTCCCACTGCCTCTGCAGGGTCTGTGTGTAGGGAGGGCCATGCTGTCCTCTCTTTGCCATGTGACCCTGGACCTACCCTCGAGCCTCTTGTGCTCCCTTTCATGCTCTGTCGTGGCCCTGGGGTATGAAGCTGAGGATGACGGAGAGGGCAGTACTGGAGAGGTCACTGTCCCTAGACCAGGGCCAGTAGCCTACTGTGCAACCTCACTCTGGCCTCCTGCCTAGGCCCAGCAGTTATCTCCCACCCTCCCATGAGCACCCAGAGCCCCATTCTCCCTGACCAGCCCCCTTCATGCTGAGGACGCCAGTCCTGCCTGGTGTAGGGCCTCCCGGACCCTAGCACACTCCCCACTCTGCGCAGGATGGGCTGTCTCAGCCCTGTACCAAAGGGGTGATAGGCAGCCTGATGCTGCCTCTCCAGACAGTTGGAGGAGGTGCGGGTGGAGAGGTGGCCTCAGCATGCCCAGGAGTCAAGTGTTTAATTCTGCAGTCGCACTCAGTTTTCAGATGAGGAGTTGGGACTCAGTGTCACAGCAGGGAAGAGAGAGATGAGGAACAGGAGCCCTGATCCGACCCCGTGCCCAATACCGTCTGCATTCAGCAGTGCCGGGGGGGAGGGTGTGGAGGGGCCTCCTGCCCTGAGTGTATGTGGAGGGTCACCTCCAAACACGGACTTTGTGCTGGAAGGAGCCCACTACCACCACTTCAGCCGGCTGGTCCCCATCCATGATGCAAGTCCAGGGGTCAGGGCCAGCCTTTGCCCTCAGCTCTGCTCCAGCACCGTCCTCTGGGAGCAGGCCGGGAGCGAAGTGTGTGAGAAAGGCCCCCATCCCGTCAATGTCCTGCACCGCTCCCCACCTGCCAACACTTACTTTCCTCCATCTCCTCTCAGGGAACCCCCGCCGGCTGCTGCAACATTCCCTCCAGGCTCCTGCCCCCGCGGCCCCCAGGCCCCTCCTCTCTGCCAGGGTGGGAGCACAGTCATTCAAGTTATTTTTAGCCAAGCTGCATCCTCCAGGAGATGCTAGTCAAGGGGAAGCCACCCCCGCGCCTCCCAGAGCTGCTTGCAGAAAAGGATCGATTAAAACCAGTGCTGCCAAGGCCCCAAGCCAGGCGGGCAGCGGCACTGAGATAGGCTGAGCCAGGACCATGGGCCTCTCACCCACTGGCTCCTGGGAGTTGGGGCCGGGTTGTTAGGCATGCTGGGGGTCCCCACATGCCTGTCACTGTCACCACTCAGCAGCTGCTCCTCAGTCAGCCCCCTCCTGGCCCTGTCCCCGCCATCCCTGCCCACAGGGAGGGGGGCATCCCTGCTCTCCCATCCCTTTCTGGGCACGGCCTCTTGCCGGTGGGCAGCCTCAATGTTTCCAGGGGAGATTTCGGGGGGCAGGGAAGGATCCCCACATTGTCTGCCTGGCCTTCAGCTGGCTCAAGCCTTGTCTCAGGAGGGCTGCCGAGTGGGACAGAGACCATGGGCCAGTCCCCAGTAAGTGCTCGGCATGAATGGGTCCCTGGAGCCTCATCACAACCTGCCAAGTAGGTAGCGCCCTCATCCTCATCTTACAGGTGAGGACGCTGAGCCACAGGAGAGTTGAGTATTTGCTCAAGGCCACCTGGCTGCTAAGTGTCAAGGTAGGATCTGGGTCCTGCTCTCCAGCCTTCACCAGTGGATGGACTGTGAGTGTTTGAGAATGTGACAACCAACTAATGAGCAAGTGTGGGGCGGCTACAGAAAGATAGGACTGACCAATGTTGTACTGGGGGGGATAAGATGGCCCCCCACCCTCTGTCACCTGCCATGGATGCCGCAGCCCAACCTACCAGAAGGTCATTCCTTGGGTAAGGCATGGCCCTCCTTTCCCCAAGCTGCCATCAGTGTGAGTCTCAGGCAGTGTCCAAGCCCAGAAGAGCTTCCAGGAGTGGCTTTGACAGAGAAGGAGAAGCTGGGTGACCCTGAGCAAGTCACTTCACCTTTCTGAGCCTGTTTCCTCACCTGCAACATGGGATTAACAAGAGTGTGCAATGAGGACCAGTGATAACCGATGCAAAGCTCCTGGCTCCAGGCCCCAGTAAGAGACCCCTTCCCTGCCTGACCTCTGGACTTAGGGCTGTGCACTGAGAAGGTGAGGACACTCTCGGCGGGTCAGGCCTCTGATCCCCGGGGCTTTGGGGGTGCAGTGACAGCTCAGGGAGGCCCTGATCGGCTGAGATCTAGTGCCAGAGAGCCACGGGGAGTGAATGCCGGCTTTGCCCCCTCCAGCCACTGTGTCCTCCTTACCCCCTCCCCACCTCTGTCTGATCTTATGGGGTCTGCCTCCGAGCCCCAGCAACATGCCTCCTCCCCCAGGAAGGCTTCCAGCTTCCTCTTCCAACTCCCAGAAGCTGCTGGCCTGGATGGGCCCTTCTCTGTTCTGTATCTTCGGGTGCAGCGCCCACAGCTTCCTCCCCTCCCGTCCCCCCAGGCTCTGCACACAGTGGGTGATCATGGCAATAGCCCTGGCCCAGCAGACGTGTGAGGTGGAGCCAGGGGTCACCATTTCTGTTTGCTGCCTCAAGAGAATCTTCTTCTGCCTGCATTGTTGACCCCATTTTACATGAGGTTGGGGTGGAGCGGGAGTGAGGGGCAGCCCTGGGGAAGTTCAGTGATTTGCCCAGTGACGCACAGCTGGGAAAGGGCAGCGCTGGGGCCGAAGCCTGTTGCCTATGGGCACAAGCCCTTCTTACTCAGGGGGCACTTGATGGGAGCTTCAGGGCCCCCAGCTCCTTTCTGCTCTTTCTGGTGTCCCTTGTGCCTCTCTAAACAGGGCTGGGCCTCCTTCTCCCTCTTCAGTCTGTGATGCATGGTATCTGGGATGGGGTCCCTGAAGCACTACATGGGGAGCAGGCCAGGGCAGCCCAAGAGCCTCCCCGGACCCCCAGGGGCTGCAGCCCTCCTATGCCCTCATTGCCTGTCCTTCAGCCCAACAGTAGGGAGCCCCCTTCCCCCCCAAACTCCGCTCTGACTCCCTGGTTCCCTCCCTGACTTTCCACATACTCCCTATATGTCCTAGGGCAAGTCCCTTCTCTGAAGACCTCAGTTTCCCCATGCACAGGCTTGGAGAGGGGACTAGATGATCCTCAAGGCCCCTGCCCCAGCGCTGGTTTTCTCAACTCTGCCTGGGGCCCTGGGTCACAGCCTCCGTCTCCTGGAGGGAGTGTGGACTGTGAGGGTTGGGGCTCGAACTCTTTGGGAGGTGACAGCCCCCTTGTTCATTCAGAAGAATTCTTGCAAAGGCACTTCATCCTGCTTTCTACCCCTTAAAGAACCTTCCATCTGATCCTGAGGCAGGGGAGGTTCTGGGACCCAGCCTGGCATTAACCCCAGGCTGCTAGGTGGGTGAGGAGTCCCCCCTCGCCCCCAGCCTCTCCTTAGCCTGAGCTGCGAGGGTGCAGGCAGGTGCAGGCGAGAGGGGCATCCAGGCAGGACAGGGCTAAAGAGAATGGGGAGCTGGAGGGGCTGCGGTTGCCATGGCAATGGCATTGGTGGCTCCCCTGGAGGCTGCTGAGGAGGGAAAGGAAAGGAGTCCCTCCCAACCCTCAGCTTCTTTCTTCTTTCTCAGACCCTCTTTGTGAAAAAGGAGTCTCCTTAGCCTGCTGAGTGTTTTCCACCTCAGAGGCAGGGGTGGGAGCCTCTCAGGAATGCATACCTACCCTGTCAAGCCCCCTCAGCAACCACCTACTCCATCCCTCCCCTTCCTGGCAGGCCAGTTCTCTGTGCTGCTGGGCTTCTCCCCATTCACCCTGCCAGTCCCTGACTGCCTGAGCCCAGCTGAGCCCATTGTGCCCTCCTCCCCGGAGCACTACCACCACTACCAATGCCCTCTTCCTTTCTAGGCGCGTTCCAGGTGGGATGAGTACGTCCGAGTGGAGGCAGGGCCAGCACACAAGATGCCCCCACTCTGGGCATCTGTTGGCCACAGAGGCCAGGGACTTCTGGGTCACCTTGTGGTTAGTGTCACAGGGCTCCCTCCATAACCTCACTGGGCACACACCATCCTATGCTCTTCTGGGTCCTGATGGGCATCTGGACCACAGTGGCTCTCCATTTGGCTGTGGGACCTCTAGTCATGCCCCAGGACTCTGTCTCCTCATCTGTGAAATAGGGTGATGAGAATCCCAGCACCTCCCAAGGCCGCTGTGTGGTCTCATGGATGCACCGCCAGGCTCTGGGAGGCTTCCTGCCTGCCCAGCAGTGGTTGCTGCTCTTCTCCCACTACTACAAATGAGGAGACTGAGGCTCAGAGAGGTGAAGTCGCTCTGCTGGTGAGGGGTCGGTCAGAATTTGAACCCAAGTCTATCTGATGTCAAAACCTGTTCCAGGGGGCCTGCCCGGTGGCACAGCGACTAAGTTCGCACGTTCTGCTTCTCGGCGGTTTGGGGTTTGCCGGTTCGGATCCCGGGTGCAGACATGGCATCGCTTGGCAAAAGCCATGCTGTGGTAGGCGTCCCACGTATAAAGTAGAGGAAGACGGGCATGGATGCCCGTCTTCCTCAGCAAAAAGAGGAGGATTGGTAGTAGTTAGCTCAGGGCTAATCTTCCTCAAAAAAAAAAAAAAAAACCCAAAACCTGTTCCTTTAACCCTCAGCAGACATAGTCTCCAGTAACTCTGAGGTGGACCAGCAGGGGCTCTACCCAAGGGTACCCACAAGCTCCACTTTCTCTGCCCTGAACCCTCTCTCGAAGACCTCCCTTCTCCCCTCCTCCCCACCCCCGACCCAGGTACTTGGAGCCAGGGGAGACCCAACCTACCCCAGAGAACCTGCAAGAAAGGGAAGACAGGGGCTTGATCCATAGGTGGGGAAAGTGGGGGGGATGGGCGTGGGGAACAGGGAGGTGAGAGGTCTGGGAGACTCACAGGGCTTCCCACAGGAGGGGAGCTCCAGCCCGCCCCAGCGGTACCACTCCATCTCTGGTCCCATGCTGCCCCCGTGTGGACGACAAGCTCACATTCTGGATTGGGGACCCCACATTACTGCTGGGCCAGGGGCCCCCTAGAGGGAAAATCAGTGGTCTGGGCCTGTGAAGGCATACCCAATGGCCTGAGGAATGGGCTGCACCTCCAAACCTCTGCCTGAACTGTCCTCTTTCCTCTCGACAGATCCTGAGCCCCAGCCTGGCATTGCATTGCTGCCCACCGCATTTCCTTCTCCCAGGAGCTTCGAATCCCAGACTGTTGGAGGGAAGTGAGCTTAAGAGTTTTATTTTCCAACCCCCTACCCCATATTTCAACCTCCATATCCATATCCAGTAATTCAACTGCTGTTGCATATCTCTCATATCAGGGAGCTTACTACCTCAGGAGCAGCCCATGGTTTGGAGGAAATTCTGATTGCAGAAATGACCCTGCATGGAGCTGGGATTTGTCCCTCAGTCATAGCTCTGTCCTCTGAGGCCCAGGTGGCCTCTCACTTGGGGATTTCTAAGCAGATCCAAAACCCAACCCAGTACTTAAAGGCCTCCTCCTCTACTGCCCCCTACTCTTCTCTCCTATGGATAAAACACTGGTTCCAATAACCCACTCATAGTCCCTCTTATCTGTGCACAGTGGCGGTCCCTGTCTCTGGAACTCCAGGACTGAGGGGACCTATCACACCTGAGGACTGTCACTTCCCTCCATCCTGGCCCTCCCTTGGATCCTCTCCTTATTTTTACCATTCACTTGCCACTGACATTCTTTCCCTAAGCCCTGTCCCCATCCCCAGAAGCCTTGTGGGGAAAAGGCATGGATGGGACCAACAGTGACTGAGCACCTAATGTGTACTCCACACAGGGTTCAGTGCTCTACTCAAGTATCCAGTGTAACCCTGTGAGGCAATTACTATTTTTATCCCCAAGTTACACTCAGAACGGAAGCCGAGAGGGCAGAGATCTGGACCCAGTAGAAGAGCTGACTCTTATCTCTGTGAAATCCCTCCAGGCTGACTGGCCTCTTGCCTCCCGATTCTGCTATCTGCCTGGATTTGTGAAATGTGTGCATTTAATTTCTCAAACATTTATCAGGTCCCCACATGCACCTAGGACTATTCCAGGCATGGCAAAAATAACTCCAGATGTCTCCGACCCTGTGTTGTCACTGAGGAGGCCCCAGTGGATCCCACTTGGGCTGTGGATTGGACTGTAGCTCTGGACAAGACAACACCACTGCAGGCCACACGGCTCAGGCGGCTCACGTCTAGCCCTGCCCAATCCAAGGTTGGTCTGGTTGCCAAGGTCTCACATCTCTCTCTGTCTTGTGCCCAAGGCATTTGCAAGGGGCCTGAATGATAGACGCTCTGCTGAGTCCAGCTAGTGGCTCTGCCCAAGGCCACACCACCAAAGATGGCCAGTGGACCCAGACCTCCGCGTGGACTTGAGATGGGGCAAGAACTGCTCTCTCACAGAGGGTGGGAGTGTGTTGACCCCAGAGGAACGGTTAAGTTCCTCACTTTTTTTGTATCAGAGACTCCTTTGACATCTGATGATGTTTATTGATCTCTTCTCAGAATAATGTTTTTAAATGTGTAAAATAAAATAGGATTACAAAGGATTTTCATGAACAGGGAAAGATGTCCATAAATTATGATTGAATTAATACAATCAGGTTACAGAAGAGCTTGTACAGTAAAGATCCATTTATGAAGAGAGAAAGAGAGACAGGTAAGTAGGTAGGTAGGTGAGGGAGGGCGGGAGGGAAGGAAGGAAGGAAGAAAACTATCTCTATACAGGTGGCTGGCACTACCATCTTTCCCACTTTGAAAAGCTTGGAGGTCAGTGGCTCCAGGTCATGGTCCCCTTTGGCCCAGGAACAGGTCCCCTCAGATCACAGCCACTGTTCCTCCCTCTTGTCACTGCCTCCCCGCTTGTCTGGTAGCCGGGATTTCACCCTGGGCCTATCCCTGTAGTAGCTCCAAAGGTGCTGCATGGCCACCATCTGTCTCCCCTGTCAGACTATGGCTCTCTGCTCACTGCTTGCTCTGCCACTGTCATAACAACCTGGAAAAACAGTGTCCTGAGCAGGTGTCTCTGCTCACTTTTTAGGAGCTGTGGGAGCTACTGCCCAACTGGGAGGCCACACGGTGGAGCAGCCTGGTTCCTTTAAAGTTGTTATATCCTCCTCTGCTGGTCCCTGCTTGCTTCCCTTTCTCGAGAGTGCAGCAGTCAAACCTTCTCCTCCCTGTCAACCTCCGGCCCCAAGTCTCCCACTCCTTGGGCTGAGGCCCTGACTCACCAGCAGGCATCATGCCACCCCCACCTTCTGCAGTCCCCACCTCTACCCACCAGCTCCTCCACCCGTCCTCAGCACCCATAAAAGACTTTGCTCTTGCGGAGACACCTTCCTCTCTGGCTTCAACGGTTTCTTTGTTGGCACTAGGCCACCCCGTCAGTGTCTGACCCTGCTCTTCATTCTCCTAACTCACACCTGCCAGATTTCTCTCCCCTTTCTCAGGAATGCTTCGGTAAGGAGTCATCTGCATGTCCTGCCTCCACATCCTCCTTTCCCCTTCACTCCAAATTCTCTGCAACATGCTTCTGTCACTCCATGAACCTGCCTTGTCAAGGAATGTCCATCCAGGAGATGTAT
Source organism: Equus quagga (assembly GCF_021613505.1). Classification (NCBI taxonomy): domain Eukaryota; kingdom Metazoa; phylum Chordata; class Mammalia; order Perissodactyla; family Equidae; genus Equus; species Equus quagga. The sequence goes on from NC_060267.1 coordinate 134,559,015, forward strand.
ATTAAGTTGTTCTCCATCAAGTACTGTGTCAGGCAATGGGAAAACAAAGGTGACCAAATCAGTTCTGAACTCATGGGGCCTGTGCCAATGCACATAAGCACAATTAAACAATCTGGGAAAGTTATATGAAGGAAGCAAACAGAATGAGAGAACATGGAGTAACCGGGGAGATGGGGCAGAGGGTGTGTATTTTAGATAGGGAGGTCTAAGGAGGCCTCTTCAAGAAAGCAGACCATTCAAAGAGTAGGGAGAATGTGGTCCAGGTGGAGGGGAGATCCAGTGCAAAGGCCCTGAAGCAGGAACAAGCATTTGTGCTTGGCAGGAAAGAAAGAAGTCCATGGGTCTGGAGAGGAGTGAATGATAAGCAGAGAGTTGCCAGAGGTAGGGGAGGTAAAGAATTTATTTCCCATGCAAGGGGAAGTCCTTGCAGACTTTAAATGACAAGATCTGACTTTTATCTTAAAAAGTGCCTTTGGTGGGCCAGCCCGGTGGCATAATGCTTAAGTCTGCACACTCAGCTTTGGTGGCCCAGGGTTCGCAGGTTCAGATCCCTGGCATGGACCTACACACTGCTCATGAAGCTATGCTGTGGCGACATCCCACATACAAAAAAAAACAAAACAGAGGAAGATTGGTACAGATGTCAGCTCAGGGCCAATCGTCCTCCTCAAAAAAAAAAGTGCCCTCAGGTCTCACTGCTGTGTGGAGAAAGAACTGTAGGGGTAAGCTGCGCAGAGGGCAACAGAGTTGTTAGCATGCACTGCTTACTCATTTTGAATGTCCAATAGGCATATCACATTTAATGCATCTAAAAAGAAACATCTGGATCATTGGCCCCCTCAAAACACAGCAACAAAAGCCCTGTCCTTCCCCAATCTTCTCCATTTCTGTAAACAGCACTGCCATTCACCCAGATGTTCAAGCTAAAAACTCAGGGGCTACCCTGGCCTCCTTCCTCTCTCTCATTTTCTGCATCCCATGTTCAGTCTACTCTCTTTCCTTATCCACTCCTCTCCATCCCCACTGCCTCCTCAGGTCCAGGCGCCATACTCCCCATCATGTTCTGCACCAGCCTCTGCATAGCTCTCCCACTTCTCTCTCCTTTTCTCTTCTCTTCTGCTCCCTACGGTCCATTCTCCATGCAGTAGCCAGGGGTACTTTTTAGGAACACAAATCTCCTGTCACTCACTGCCTAATATGCGTTCCTCAGAGAATCCCTTCGCCTTCAGGACCTTTAATGAGACCTGGGCCCCAAGCGCCTGGTCCAAGAGGCATAGAAGGGAGAGGGGAGGGTAAAACCTGAAGGGGGCGGGGCCAGAGTCGTAGCACCGCCTCCCGGTCCCGCTTGTGCCGTCCCGGGCTTCGGAACCTTTCTTCCCGGTGCTAGGGGACTCTTTCAGTAGTACCTTCCGGCCTCGACGACCCTATTTCCCGTGGTGCGCCGCGGCTTTCCTCTTTCTCTTCCGGTCCCAGGCGCTTCGGAGCCGCGGGCTTGGGTGAGTAGCGGCCGCGCGGTATCCCAAGCCATCCGCCACTCCCGGACTGCGGCGGGGGGCAGCCTCGGGGAGGACTGGGAGACTGGCTGCGTGGCTGTGGGGAGCGGAGGCCGTGGGGCAGGGGTGGTGCCCCTGGGTTCTTAAGGAGTGCATGGCAAGGGGAGAAGGCGCATTTGGGAGAGAGCGCAGCCTTGCGTCCCGGACCGGCGAGGGGGGGCGGTTGGTATCGGGGCCCCATCCTGAGTGAGAGGCGGGGACTGGCGTCGGTTCGTGCACAGTGAGTCGAGGCGGGTGGAAGCCGAAGATGCAAGGCGTCTGTGCTGCCGCCTCATTCTGGCTTCCCACCTCAAGTCCTTCCAGATCAGGGCGGCAGAAGTAGGCCTGGCCCTAATCTCCCCCTTTGTCTTCCAGGTGCAGACATGGCCAAGTCCAAGAACCACACCACGCACAACCAGTGTAAGTGCCCCTGGCCCAGCCTCCATCTCACGCCCAGACCCTACCAAGGATTAGGGATGCTGGGACAGGGCAAAGAGCACGGGTCTGCTATGAGCCTGGCTCTGATTTTGTTTTCAGCCAGTGCTACTTTTGGGGTTATAGACTTAGAAGCCAGAGGTCCACTTGGGATACCCACAGTGCTTTGCATTCTGTGATAGTTTCCTGGATCCCAGGAAGACCTACTAGGGGAAAGGTTCTCCCAGGCTTGCCAGCTGAGATGTTGGGTGGTCTTATTAGAGGAAATGTTTTTTTTCATCTTAATTCCTTTTATTCCCCACAGCCCGAAAATGGCACAGAAACGGCATCAAGAAACCTCGATCACAAAGATATGAATCTCTTAAGGGGGTGAGTGTGTGCACTGAATTACGTAGAAGTGTGTCTCTCTGGCTCCAGTTGCATACTCGGGGCCTTTCCTGTGGCTTTTCCTGGCTTTAGCATCTGCCTGAGCATTGTTATTAACTGTCCCTTGTCTTGCCTGGACTTCACCCTCTGCCATTACATAGAAGTGTGTCTGTCTGGCTCCAGTTGCATACTCGGGGCCTTTCCTGTGGCTTTTCCTGGCCTTAGCATCTGCCTGAGCATTGTTATTAACTGTCCCTTATCTTGCCTGGACTTCACCCTCTGCCAGACCTATCGTGAAGCTTTACTTGGCCTTTCCCAGCCCAGGGTGTAACCCCCTGGTCAGGTGTAACCTGCCTGCTGAGGGCAGTTTTTCTGACCATCTCCCTTGTTCACCCAGAGCACTTCAGGGGAGGGAATGGCCTGGTGTGTGTGTCCCAGTACCTTGTGAACCTTCCACTCCTTGTTGACCAGCCATATGACCTTGATCTGATACAGTGCTGGGCTTGCGGGGCAGCTTCCCTTTCTGTGCCAGAGTTCTAAGGATTAGCTGAGAAGGCTGAGGCTGTGGGGTCTGAGCAGGAGAACTAAGCCCTCTCCCTAGTCTTCTCCTCTGCTGTACCCTTGGTCTCTGATCTGTGGAGTAAATCATTAAATCCCTAAGCCTCTGTTTCCCCATGCCAGTCTCTTCTTCTTTCTCATTTGCTGTGAATCTGTTGTACCAGGTTTGGTGTTTAAGCGACACCTTTCTTTGAGGGGAAAGTGGGGTGGCTCTGAGGGGGTTTCCAAAGAAAGTCAGCTGAAGCCCAGCAGCTCTGGCAGAGAGGGCAGCCTTCATTTGTTCTTTTCTTCTGAACTCCCATTTGAGCTCTCCTGGGCTCTGGGTGTGTAGCCATGAAAATGCAGTTTGTGGCATTAGCAGGGTGGAGTGTTGGCTTTTGGGGTGGTGGTACGTTTCTTTGCGGATGGTTTCTAAGGGTTGGATATATCAGCGTTTAAGGTGGACTTGATGCTGTCTAAGCCCTCAGTAGGCCTCGACTGGAACCCAATAGTTTTCTGGGTACTGCTGTGGCCAGGGGCACCAGGGGTGACTTGGAGGACCCCAGATGCTGCACTGATAGCTGCCCGTACCTTTCCTGTGTTCCAGGTGGACCCCAAGTTCCTGAGGAACATGCGCTTTGCCAAGAAGCACAACAAGAAGGGCCTGAAGAAGATGCAGGCCAACAATGCCAAGGCCATGAGTGCACGTGCTGAGGCTATCAAGGCCCTAGTAAAGCCCAAGGAAGTCAAGCCCAAGATCCCAAAGGGGGGCAGCCGCAAGCTCAATCGACTTACCTACATTGCTCACCCCAAGCTCGGGAAACGTGCTCGTGCCCACATTGCTAAGGGTCTCAGGCTCTGCCGGCCAAAGGCCAAGGCCAAGGCCAAGTCTCAAACCAAGGCCCAGGCTGCGGCTGCAACTGCGGCTCAGGCTCAGGCTCCAGCTCCAGCTCCCAAAGGTGCCCAGGCCCCCACGAAGGCACCAGAGTAGACACCTCTGTCTGCCAGTGTGAGGACGGAAGGACTGGTGTGACCCCTGGGCTGGTGTCCTCCTGTGCTATTTGTACAAATAAACCTGAGGCAGGATCTGTCAGCCTGTGTCTGTGATCCCAGGGCTAGGACCAGGGTTTGGGTAGAGTTGGTACCTCCATTTTGTGTGGGAGAAGAGTTTCGCTTTCTCTGGACGGTAGGGTGTGGGTGGAAGTCAGGGGAAATAGGGCCTTGGCGTGCAAGAAGGGGACCTGGTAAATGAGAAATGTTTGGGGGCCTTAGAGAATCTGGGGCACATAGCTTGCTGAACTGGGTAGGCTGCTGAGGAAAGAAAAATCCCAAACATCCTTGTTAGGTCTTAAAGCTTTCCCAGAGGACAGGGAGGACCCTGCTGAGGAATTCTGTACTATGGCCTGAGCTGTACTAGGCTTAGGCTGTTCCTCGTGTACTTGGCCAGCATGCAATGCTCCAGGTTGTACTGGTCCCCCAAGTGCTAGGGGCCTGGGAGGCAGGGCATTGGTGGCTGCCTTGCTAGCACGAGTGACTGGACTCTGCTGTGCCCCCTGCATCACCTGCAGTCTTAGTCCTCAGAGCAGCCAGTGAAGCAAGTAGTGCAGTGGTAATAGGCGTTTGTGGAGGCCTTCTCTAGAAGGCGCCAGGTAGAGCACTGTTCCTGATCACACTTAATCCTCAAAACCAGTCTTTTAGTACAATGGTCATTTAATTTGTGGTCCAACCTTGCATACTTGGGAGGCTCAGAAAGGGTTATATTAATTATACTGGTGTGACAGGTGTAACCCATGGTATATGGTCCCCCCTAAACCTCTGAAGTATTACTAGTGTCTTGTTTCACAGTTGAGGAAACTTGTTCAAGATCACGGAGCAAGGAAGGGATGGAGGTAGCATTGGAACCCAGGGCCCCAGGAAGTTTTAGTTTGCCCAACTAGGTCTGGGCTGTTGCCTCTTGACTGTCAATCCTAGCATACTCTGTGAGTGGCCGATTGTCCCTCACCTGGGGGTGTCAGATAGGTGGGGTCTTGGACTGGGAACAGGTTGTGTGTTCTGAAGGTGGTTTGGCCCAGCCAGAGGTCACCAAATCAGATAGCTTCCAAAATGAGGCCTGTGCTCTAGTCCCTAGGATAGGGGCGTGAAGACTCCTGTCCCCAGTTATCTTTTTTTTTTTTTTTTAAAGCTTTTATTTTTCCTCCTCCCCAAAGCCCCAGGGTACATAACTGTGTATTTTTAGTTGTGGGTCCTTCTAGTTGTGGCATGTGGGACGCTGCTTCAGCATGGCTTGATGAGTGGTGCTAGGTCCACACCCAGGATCCGAGCCGGCGAAACCCTGGACCACCAAGGCGGAGCATGTGAACTTAACCACTGGGCCACCCAGTTGGCCCTGCCAGCCATCCTTTCTTAAGATGACAGCCAGCTTGCTGCCCTCTGCCTCCTGCTTCCACACAGCCTGCCCTGTGTGTAGGAAGCACAAATCCCCAGTTCTTGAGTCACATCTTGACTCCAGTACATCCAAGCTGTGTGGTCTTGGGCAAGCTCTTCTAGCAGAGCTAAAGTGGGGCTCAGTGAAACTTGCATCAAAGGGCTGCTATGAAGGTTCAAAGTAGATGAAGCTGGCCAAAGTCCTGGCTGCGTATCAACTCCAGGAGCAGCGTTACTACTACCGGGAGTAAGCTTGCGGGCCACAGAACCAGGCTCTCGACTTTCCTTCTGGCCACAATTAGGAACTTCAGAAGCCAGCCCTCCCCATCTCCCCAGCCCCACGCTCTTGGAAGTGAGAACAGGACTAGATCAGATCAACTAGAGCAGCAGGCTCAGGTCTTGGGGCCATGGCTGACTTGGCACTGCCTGGGGCCCTAGCAAGGCTGACGGGAGCCCAGCTTGAGGACCACTGCACATACAGACCCATGATCCCTGCCAGGGTGCTGGGGACCCTCAGATGAACTGACCTGGTCTACCAGTGCTCCTGCTCCTCTGCAACCCATGTTCCCAACACCCCCTTCCTCTCACCCTAAGGGGTTGACAGATGGTAGCAGTGATGCCTTGCCAGCTGCCTCTGCCTGCCTCACATCTGGCAAGGGCCCAGTTAGCCCCTAGTTTTGGTCACATCTCAGAATCCTGAGTGTGGTCCCAGAAAGCCAGGAGTGGTTCCCTGAGATCTTTGTGTTCGCATCCCCTTCATTAGGAGTGGTCTCCCCAACCTTACAAGTCATATCAGTATGGTGGCCATTGAGAATAGGCACTATGTCCCCTTGTTCCTGGCCACAGACATGGCTGAGTAGTACTGGATGGGTGTGCTGTGTCAAGGGGCACAGAGCAGCATGAGGTCGGGGGAAGTGCCCAGAGCCAAGCTCCCTTTCCTGATCTGTGAAATGGGGATGGTAACAGCACGTCCCTAGAGAAATGAGAGAATCCCTGCTCCGTGAAAATCCCTGCTGTTAGACTTCAGAAGTCGCCCTTGTCCACACACATATTTTATTGTTAGGCATTGGGGAAGAGGGGTCCTTGGCACTGGTCAGGGTGGAAGCTCCAGGGGTAGAGGTTGGGGAACATGGGGCTCAGCTGTCACTGGGCAGGGCGGGCACGCTGGCCAGGGCAGGCAGCAGCTGTGTGTACATGTCCACCCCATGGAGGAACATGTCCTCATGCAGCCGTTCATCATGGTCGTGCAGCAGCCTGGGTGTGCGGTTCATGGGTGAGAAGCCTAGAGCTGGGACCCCCACCTGCAGAGGGCAAGGAGGAGCCGTTAGGGGGAAGGCCAGCGTCCAGGCCCACCCCACTGCCCACTCTACTGCAAGCGGCTCACCTCGCGGAGATAGCGGCTGTCAGTGGCAGCAGGGAAGATCTCTGGCTCCAGAGTGAGGTTCCTGCAGAGGGAAGAGCCTGGTGAAACAGGAGGTGGAGAGGGGAGAAGGCAAGGGAAGGTTTGAAGGGAGAAAGGGAGGTGGAGGAAGGAGAGGGAAGGAGAGGAGGGCAGGCCAGTGCACTTACATGTCCTTGCAGACCCGGCTAAATGCCGCCCACCAGGGATCTGAGTCATCAATAGATGTCACTCGGGGCTCCGTGAACTTCTAGAGGGAGGAGAGGGATGGCAGGATCAAGACAGGGCCCGGGCATCTGGCCCTATTCTTCGTAGGGTGGGCTGTGCCTGATATAGGGTTCCCCCTGGCCCCAACATCCAGCTGGCCAGTGCAGCCACAGGCCCTCTTTCAGTCCCTCAGAGACTGCAGGTCTGGGACCTTCTCCTGCCCTCCATCTACTTACTTCCTGCCCATCCTTCAGATCCTAGCCTAAGTGTCCCTTCCTCAAGATGGGTCTCCCAGACCTCTCAGACTGGTCAAATACTCCAATTACAAGTTTTCAGCGTACAAGGTCCTACCCTTCCTGGACCACGTGTTCATACTTACATAAAAGTAATATTATGGCATAATAATTGACTCATGACTATTCCCCCCTTCATGCTGTAAGGACTACAAGGGCAAGAAGTGTGTCTAATTTAACTCCTTACAGTATTCCCCAGCACCCACAGTGGGCTCCACAGCTAATGCTTGTTGAATAAAATGTGTCTCATAGCTATAGAAATGCCCAGACCTATGCAGGCACACTAAGCACACACTCCTCCGGTGACACACACTTGGCAAGCCCAATCTCCCCAGCTCCCACAATTCCCCCATTGTAGGTCCCCTGTCAATACCTGAACAAACTCGAAGGTGACCCCCTCGCCAGCTGCCTGGCACCAGCTCTGCAGCTGCTCCTCAAAAGCCTACGAGAACAGAGATGAACCGACCTCTCAGGCTCTCCCTGAGCCTCTAGGACAGGACTGAGGACCCGAGCTCCCTCCTCCAAACCCAGGTGGAGGTGGCACCTTCAAGTCCATATCCGGTGCCAGACGGAAGTCAAAGCTGGCGCTCATAGTGGCAGGTACCACGTTAAAGGCCGTGCCACCCTCTAGCTTAGTCAGGTTCACAGTGGTCACAGCCCCCAGCTTCTGGTGGGGGTTTGACTGCAGCCTGTAATGGAGGGGCAGAGGCAGCAAGGGGGAACACGAGAGAAAAAGGTGGCTCAGCCTCCCTCCTCTCTTGCACAGCCTTCTAGACCCCTGCCCCCTTGCCCAGGCTGCCTCACCTCTGCCTCTCCTTCTCCCGGAAAGCAAGGATTGAGCTCACAACCTTGTGCTAGGAGAGTGTGAAGTTAGTTGTGAGAGTGGCCTCAGTATAGAGCCTCAGGAACTTCCAAAATCCCTCCCCTTGTGCCACGCACCAGTTTCTCTGCTGCTGTGTCCTCAATGAAGAGCGAGGCATGGCCTGGCTTCCCGGTGCTTGTGATCCGCACCCCTGGGAGATGCAGCGGGGAGGGGGTATCTTCAGCATGGGATGAACTGGAAGTGCAGTCAGCCCTGGGGTGGGCTTGGGTCTTCCCTTCGTTCCAAGCTCCTCTGGCAGGGCACTGTCCCCCTCAGAACACACCAGTGTAGAAGCAGTGTAGAGCTGATTTCTGCTCAACAGTTAGGGCCCACGCTAAGAAGCTCAGGTAGGAAGTGGCTGAGAGGCAGAGGCCCTGGGTTCAAGGCCTACTCAGGCCCCAACTTGCTGTGTGACCCTTGGCAGGTCCCTGCCTCTTCTGGCCTAGTCTCCTATCTGCAGAGTGACCCCCCTCCCTTGATGCCCATACTCACACCAGATGCTCCGCTCACTATAATAGACAGTGAAGGCATCAGTGGGGTTGGCCAGGCCTGAAAAGGGAAAGGTGGTTCAGAGGGTGGAGCAGCCCAGCCCCCACTAGCAGTCTCCCTACCCACTGCTGGCTGCTCAGTAGCCTGCCACTCTCCTTACCCTCATCCAGGGCGAAGCCAGCCCTCAGGGCCTGGAACTCAGGCCGCTGCACAAACAGTTTCATGCCTTGAAAACCCCCAATCTCCTCATCTGTGAAAGCAGCAGGGATGTGAGATGAAGGGCCTGCCCAACACACCCTCCCCTGTCTCTGAAGGTGCCCCTCCCTGAGCCACTCCTACCTGGCACAAAGGTCATGTGGATTGTTCTGGGGAAATGGTGGCCCTCAGCCTTCAGCCTCCTCACAGCCTCCAGATACCTAAGGAGAGGGTGTAAGTCAGGTGCTGGGGCAGCCACCAGATGCTTGGGCATGCAGGCTGGAACCCTGGGCCCTGCTCTGCCACAGCCTGGCAGGGGACTCTGGGAAGTCCCTGTCCCTCAGTCTCCCTGTCATGCAATAGTCACAGCAGTAATTCCTGCCCAAGGTAAGGGGTCAAGATGTTCCTTGGCCTTGAGGTTCTCCAATCACCCCGTGTCCTGGGTCAATCCAATGGGCCAGTGGGGACACTGTGCAGGACTGGGGATGGAAGACACTCACTGGATGCTGACACACTTCATGTCCTGGGCGCCCCGGGCATAGATGTAGCCCTCAGCATCCTTGAAGGCCTCAAAGGGGTCGTGACTCCAATGTTCCTGGGGGCAGAGGAGGGAAGAGGGACCCAAACCCCAAATTTAGTCATTAATCCAACTGTGGTCAACTCTCTGGTCAACTGTGGCCCTGTTCTAGGAGCCCACTGTAGGGTTGGGTGACAGGTGTGGTGAGGGGGACAGAAGAGGGCTGAAGAAGGCAGCTGATGGCCATCCCTCATCTCTGCCTCCCACCTCCACCCCACTGTGGGCATGGAATGGCTGCTAGACAAAAGCTGCTTGAATGGAGCAATGCCATATGATGCTGAGAGTCATGACTGGTACCAGCACTGTGGGCTCCCTGAGGTCTGAGGTCAATTGGAAGTCTGCCTCATCTTTGTCCCCAAGGCCTGCACCACTCCCTTCCCATGCCCTGCCCCCTCTCCTGCCGCCCCAACACACACCTTGAAGACAGGCACCACATCCGTGTGGGAGTTGAGCAAGAGAGAAGAGAGTCTGGGGTTGGTGCCTGGCCAGGTCAGCACAGTCACCACACGACCAGGTGCCACCTGAAGAAGGTCAGGAAGGGGGTAGTCAGCACAGGGTGAGGAGGTGCCCCAGGCCCACCTCCCCTCCCTATGCAGGGGCCCAGGCTCACCTCCACTTTCTGACAGCCCAGGCCCAGCTGATGGGCTCTCTCCTCAAGGAAGGCCACAGCAGCCCCTGAGAGCACAGAGGATCTTGGGGCTGCTTCTGCCTACCCACACCTCCCACTGGCCCAGGCAGAGCTGGAGGGTACATCCAGACAGAGGAACAGACCCGCAGATGGGCTGCTGCCTCCTCAACACAATGTGACGTCTCTCAGAGACACCTACATTTCTGTCCCCAAGGAAATTGATATTTTTGGCCAATCAGTGACCCTTTGTGGAAGGCTAGGTGAGAAGTCCAGGATTAGAAGCAGGTGTCATTGTTACCTTCCTTAAAGGTGGGGAAACTGGTGTGGAGACATGGGATTCACTCCACATCTCCCAGCTGGTAAATCACAGAGCACGTGATTTAGACTAGATCCATGTACACAATCCCCAGACAAGCTTGATTCCCTAAGGGCTGTGACCTTTGTCCACCCTCAGCAGGCTTCTGGGAGAGTCTTCTTCCCTGTGGTTGCCCCAGTCTCCCCTCCCCCACCCCAAGCCCTGGGGAGTGAAGTGGTGTTGTTTACAAGGCTGCCAGGAGTAACTTTTGGAGAAGCACCGCCTCTGGGGAACGGGTTCCTCCACAGCCAGGAGGGGCTGGCTGCTGAGCAATCTGTTGACCTAGGGACTGGCTAGAGGAGTTGGGACGCCATTTGGGAAAGCAGAGTGGGGCTCAGCTGGATGACAGGGATTGGGGAGTGTTTGCAGCAGACTTCCCGCCCCTGGGGCCCCAACACTGGCCCTGGAACCGCCGCGTTCTCACCATAGTCAGGCTCAGGGTGGACGGTGCGGATGCGCAGGTACTGGCGGAAGAGCGTCACGGATGGGTGCTCATCCTCGCGACCCTTGCTGGCCATGGCGCCGCTGGTGGTGAGCTGGGGGCACAGCGAGTGGCTGCCTACCAGTCCCAGCTGCTGGGGTCTGGTGGACTCTATCTGTACAAGGCCCCTCCCCAGGGCAGGCGGTTTTCCGTACCTCCGACAGGAGGAGGACACCCTGTTTCGGAGCTTCCAGTTACAGAGCCCCATTCCGTTTCAGGTGCCGTGCTTATTTAATACCCAAAAGGGCCCCAAGAAGTTCTTGCCTCTGAATGCCTACTTTATAGAGGAGAAAGCTGAAGCTCAGAGAGGTTCAAGGACAGCCGGAGAGTAGCTGTGCCAGGTTTAAACCCAGACATCGACTCCCCCCACCCTCCTCAAAAAAATTGTCCCAATTGCCCGGATTTCATGCCAGGGAGTCCCAGATCCCGCTACCCCTCTACAGGGCACCCCACCTCGCTCTCTGCTGGTCGTAGGGCCGCGCTCGTCTCTCAACGCCAGCCCGGAACTGTGGCCGGGACTCAGGGTCTTAAGGAGTCGCAGGCTCAGAACCGCCCAGCTCCGCCCACCACGTGGCCGGACCAGATCGCGGGGCTGCACCGAAGACGGCGGAAAAGGGCCGTCCCAGTCTCTACGGCCGCGTCGGTGCGGGCGACTCTGCCTGCCCCTGGCTTCAGCCTGGGCGGGGTTATCCGAGGCCAGGAATTCGAATCCGGCCCCCCGGCAGCTGCCTCCCGGCAGGCCCTGCTCCCGCAGGCCCCACCCCGCCCAGCAGGACACGCCCCCTCCAGGCCCCGCCCTTGGGCCTGGGCAGAACTCCCGATGCTCCCACCCCCAGAGGGCTCCACCTCCTGCAACCTCCTGATTGGCGGAAAGGAGGGCGGGCACTGACCCCAAAAAGTCGCGGCCGCGGCCTTGGTGCCCCTTTGTTCTCAGGGTACTGCGGTGCGAAGTCCTGCCGGAGCTGGCTCTGCCTGCCCCCCCACCCCCTACTGGGAGTCTCCTACTTCTACCCTTTTCATGCGTCAGCAAGTCCGGGAGGTCCTGCCTGCCTCAGCTCCCTGTGTGGAGAGGTTATTGGTTACTATCTGTCCTGCGAGACTGTGAGCTCCAGGAGGCCGGTCCATGAACCCGTAGGATTCTGTCCTTGGCGGAGCACAGAGCGGGCGCCCGGACAGCGTGCCAGGAATGAGGGATAAATGGACGGACAGGCGCACGTATGACCAAGTGTGTGATCGTGTGCACGTGCCACTGTGTGGGCAAACCTAACAGTGTGTATCAGTGGGTATGACCGTGTGACAATGACACGGAAACAATGACACAGTGGGTATGACAATAGGAGTGTGAGATGGTGGTTGGTTGTGCCAGCGTCTGTGTGACGGAGGATGTCGCAGCAAGAGGATGTAATTGTGATGCTGTAGGACAGTGTGAGAGGTGGGGAAACAGCACAAAAGCATACAGGTGGCACGCTCTTGGCTGACCCCATGCCAGGCTCCCTGGCTCTTCTGCAGTCACCAGAGAGGGAGGTATTGATAAAGGGAGGTGTCCCACTGTCCACATACAGGCTGCCCACAGTAGTAGCTGCCCACATGTGTGCCCAGCTGCCCTTTGTCTCTCAGCCAGTTCTGCCCTCTGCTCCAGAGGCTGTCAGTTTGGGGAGGGGCAGGGGTTGAAGACTTCAACCTCTGGGCCCAGAAGAGGCAAGCTTGGAGGGTAGGGGTCAATCCCAGCCCTCCTGGGGTTTAAGTCTGGCCTGCTGACCCACACATACCCAGGCTTGGTTCCCCAACAACGCTGTGTTAATTATTAAACCACATTCCCCACTCCCACCTCTACACATCCTGCTCCCTTTGGCCATAGTTCCTGCATTCCTGACTTGGCTCAGCTGCCAGACCCCGGATTTCCCACAAATCCCAGTGATCATGCAGCAGTAGTAACACTCCCTCTCCCACCCTCCACCCCCAGCCCTGTGCGGCCAAGTGCTCCACTTACCCAGACTCATTCAATCCTAAAACCACCTTTGAGCTAGGTGTTACCATCATGCCCATTTTATAGATGAATAAACTGAGGCACAGAGTGGTGAGGGCAGCCAGCTAGGAAGTAGCCCATGTTCTTAACTTTCCCAGGCTGCTGGAGCACGCCCTCTAGCTCCCAGACCTGAAGCAGTCCCAGACTTGCCTCTCACTCCTGCCCCACCTGCAGCAACGCCAGGAAATGGAACCTGTCACTCCCCAGACATGACAAAAATGCTTTTTTTTTTTTTTATTGTGCCTGTGAGATGAAATGAGAGATCCTCACTGGGCCTGGCCCTCTGGCCTCTGTCCTCCAATCCCCGGCTCTGCCTCTTTGGTGGGAGGCTGGTCCAGATCCTCCAAGTTCAGGCCAGGCCTGGGGCCTGGGCTGTGGGCGAGCTCAAGGCAGGTGGTCAAGGAAGGCAAGGAGGACAAGGTGGAAGTCTTGCGGCTTGTGGAGGTAGCAGGCATGGCCTGCGTCACGCAGCTTCACCACGGAGTGGTTGGGCAGGTGGCGGAGCTGCCGCAGCGACTCACGAGCCAAGATGCGGTCCAGCTCCCCATACAGGATGAGAGTCGGGGTCTGTAGGGCAAGGCAAGGGGCCGTGGTCCTGGGGCCTGAGGGGGATGGACCCTCAAGCCACCTCCTTGGCAAATCTTCCCCAAACACCCCATCTCTTCTATCCAGATCAGGGATGGGGCCATGTGTCCTCCAAGTGAGATCTGAGTATCTGAGTTCTCTCCCCCCATGACTTGAGTCAGGGACAGGAAGCCAGCACCTTTGGAGACCCTTCTCCCAGTACCTTCACAGCCCAGAATTGCTCCCGGGTGTAGTTCTGCGTGGAGGTGGGTGCGATGGGCACAAATCCATGCAGCTGGTGGTGGCCTCGCATCAGGAAGGGCAGGGCATAGTGGCCACTCAGGGAGGGGCTCACCAGCACGGCATTCTGCACCTCCAGGTCCCGCAGCACTTGCTCCAGCAGCTCTGCCCGCCCTGCCTCTGTGCTTGCCTCCTTTGATGGTGCTGAGTTCCCAAAACCTGGGAATAGCAGAAGGCACCAGCTGAGGAAGGCTGGGCAGGAGCTTAGGAGTTCCCGCCCACCATAGTGGGGGAAAGAGATGGGGAGCAGTGTCACATGACACATGCTACCCCAAACTTCCTAGAAGCCATTTTTTGTAATGTGATAGGCCTGCTAGAAAAACATCTTTTTTCTTTTTTTTGCTGAGGGAGATTAGCCCTGAGCTAACATCTGTGCCAATCTTCCTCTTTTTGTATGTGGGTAGCTGCCACAGCATGGCTGAGAAGTGGTGTAGGTCAGTGCCCAGGATCTGAAGCCGTGAACCCAGGCCCCCAAAGCAGAACGTGCCAAACTTAACCACTATGCCACAGGGCCAGCCCCTAGACACATTCTTCACTCATCATATTGGCAAAACTAAAAAAACCCGATAATACACAGTGTTGGGGAAGATGTGGGGAAACAGGCACATTCATAAACGACTGCTGGGAGGATAAGTCCATAAGCATTTTTGAAGGGTAAGGTAATATTTGTCAAACTTTTAAGAATGTGTGTCCTTTAACCCATCAATTGTCCTTTGATCTACCCACATGCTCAAAGAAGCATTCCAAAGATGCTTCAGCTTCATTACTCAAGCATTTCAACTGACACTGAAAACTCTAAATCAACCTACGTATCCACCACTAGAGGAATGGCCAGATAAAACCTGTCCATCCCTCTGGTGGTACACACTACAGAGAGGGGGCTTCATAGTGACTGGCATGATCCGTGAGACCTGGCCCAGGGAGAGAAAACCAAGTTGCAGACAGATTCGCTAAGCAGGCAGGACACCAAACACGTTTGCAACCCAACCACAATCCTGCATATTGTCTGTATCTCTTTGTATGGAAATGCCCAAAAAAGGTCTGGCACCCCCAAACTGCTCACAGAGGCTAGAGGAAGAGAAAGGTGGCACGGGCCTCTGAGGGCGTCACTCGTTTGATTTTTTTTTTTTAAAGATTGGCACCTGAGCTAACAACTGTTGCCAATCTTCTTTTTTTTTTTTTTTTACTGCTTTTTCTCCCCAAATCCCTCCAGTATATAGTTGTATATTTTAGTTGTGGGTCCTTCTAATTGTGGTACATGGGATGCCGCCTCAACGTGGCCTGATGAGCAGTCCCATGTCCACGCCCAGGATCCGAACCAGGGAAACCCTGGGCCGCTGCAGCGGAGCGCGCGAACTTAACTACTCGGCCACGGGGCCGGCCCCCTTGTTTGATTTTTTAATGACAAGAATGATGGCATAAATCATTTGTGTAGGTAAAAAAACAAAAAGTTAGGTAGTTTGTCATAAAAAGTACAGTGAGATCTGTACCATAGTCTGGAGGAGGAGAGGAGAGGGAGAAGCGGCTGGGGCTGAGCCGCCACAGGACCCCCTGGACCCCATCCCAAACCCCACCAGAAGCCCCCAGCAGAGGAAAAGCTCCAGCCCTTGCCTTTTCCTCTGCTCTGGGCAAAGGTCTTGGGGTTCACATCCAACTACTCCACATGCCAGGACAAGGGCTCAGACAACCCACATTGTGAGAAGGAGCATCTGCAATCGCTTGTGAAGTGAGTTACGCCTCTATGTGCTCTGTGACCGTAACAATCCACCCCGCCGTTTTCAAGTACAAAACAAAATAAAGGCAGAAAATAAAAACACAGACCTTTTCGTGTTGTCATCTTGTGTTGCAACCTGCCACTGCTTGTCCAGACATTGGGGTCAAGATACCCCCCCGGCCACACCTTAGGGCTTTCCTACCCCTCCAAGTGCCCCCTCTGTGAAGTTGTCCCTTGCACCTGTTGCAGGCTGCCTTCCTAGACCCAGGGGAGGGGGCTCTCACCTGGGAGGTCAAGGGCCACGGCCCGGTAGCCCCTCTGCGCCAGCAGCTGCAGCGTGCCCAACTGCTCCCACGTGTGGGAGTTAAAGGCCTTTCCATGGAGCAGCACCACCTCCACCCTGTGGGCACACAGGAGAGTGTATGTCCTGGGGGTCTGGGAGTGGCCCCCTCTTCTTTTTTCCGAGGTTTCTCCCACTGCCCTCCCAGGCCCTGAGGACCCTGAGTTGAGCTGGGGTTCCACAAAGGGACTCCCCTTAGGCCTAGTCTTTCCATTACACCCTGGGGTCAGCACCCACCTGCGTGCCCGGTGGAGCGGGAGCACCTCGCGGTAAAAGATGGGAGAGTTGCCAGGGGTGAGACCAGCCAGGATTGTGACATTGGGGTCTCCCCAGAGCCAGGAGGTCTGCTCAGGGGGGCCTGGCAGTCCCACATACAGTAGCAGCATGAGCAGCAGGCCCAGGCCCAGCAGGGCTACCTGGGACCGGCTCATGGAGGTCTGTACCATAGTCTGGAGGAGGAGAGGAGAGGGAGAAGCGGCTGGGGCTGAGCCGCCACAGGACCCCCTGGACCCCATCCCAAACCCCACCAGAAGCCCCCAGCAGAGGAAAATCTCCAGCCCTTGCCTTTTCCTCTGCTCTGGGCAAAGGTCTTGGGGTTCACATCCAACTACTCCACATGCCAGGACAAGGGCTCAGACAACCCACATTGTGAGAAGGAGCATCTGAGATGTCCTCCTGGCACAAAGCATGCTCAGTGACCACCATCATCACTGTGCCAGCTAAAACCACCTCCGTTCATTGAGTGCTGATCACAGCCAGGCCCTGTGCTGACCCTTCACATACAAGGGCTCATGAATCCACACAAGAACACTGGGGAGCAGATATCATTATAAGTCTCTTACAGAAGAGGAAACTGAAGCTTAGAGAGGTAAATTCTCTTGCCCAGAGTGCAGAGTAGCAAGTGGGGGAACTCAAATTTGAACCTAGGGCTGGGTTCCTAACTACCAGGCCAGACTCAGTTTGCCAAGGAGGAAACCATGGGGCTGGGGAGTGACGTATGAACTGGAGCCTTGCTGGTGGACAGAATGGTGCAGGACATCAAAGGTGAAAGACTGTGCAAAGCGACGTCCACTGAGGGCATGTTTGGAAATGGTTCTTTTGATCACACTGCCTATAATAATGCTACAATCAGAACATGTTTAACAATTGATGAGAATAGTGCTCTACCCCAGCTGATGTTAATTGGGAGGAGGGCTCACGGAGAATATCCATCATGGAGGAAATGCTGAAGTATGAGGGTATGTGGGACCAGGGAGGAGCACGGTAGACCTAGAAATGGAAAGGGCAGCATGGAGGCTGGAGAGATGAATGCCATTCCCCCGCCCCAGCTTCATGCCAAATGACCTGCTTCATGGATTCCTCCAGTCTGGGTACTTTGCTAGCCCAGAAGGCAGACCTCAGGACCCAGGACCCAGACAGAGCAGTTAGCTCTGGCTTTGAGACTCCATTCTGCCACTTCCTGGCTGTGTGTCTTCAGTTTGTCAGTAAAATGGGGAGAAGGGTAACCTCACTGGCTGCCCTCCTAAGCCTCCTGTGAGATTTCAATAAGACAGTGGACTTGAACCGAGGCTGACCTGTCATCACGTCTTGGGCCTAGGATGAGCACACCTGCCTTCTCCCCAGGTTCCAGTAAACACATCTTTATTGAGTGCCAAGTGGGCGCCAGCAGCAGCTAGGAGCTGGGGACTCACCTCGGGCCCCACCTACCTCTCTGAGACGCCTTGGGGATGTTTTCCAAGCCCCCACCCCTAGGCTCCCAGGTCAGGTGGTGAGTGGACAGTGGCAGCCCCTCCGGTGCTGATGGAGAGCTAGGAGCTGAGCAGAGGAAGAGCGGGCTCCTCTCTTCTTTCCGACCGGAACAGCTTCTGACGCACGCCTCCAACGCGGCGTTAGCCTATGTTCCCACCAGGGGGAGCATCCTCGCTGGACCTCTTCTTGTGGTGGGCCTGGGGAGCCCTGGCGCCTCTCCGAGTAGGGAGGGGCGGGACTTCGCCCGTTGCCTTGGCAACCCAGGCAGCTGGAGCACTAGAGAACGATAGGGGCCGGGTATCTGGCAACCGAGTCTACGCTACAGATACAAGGGGGTAGGAAGGTGTACCGGCGTTAGGTCCTCGGCATACGCATTGACAACGACACAAAGGTGTACACACAAACATCGAGTCTTGCCCCACACGCTTTTCTGCTGCATAAGCTATTCCCTGCACGTAGGCAGCTTCCTTGCACACGCCTGTGCGCAACCCATCCCTTGAAATACACACCCTCGAAATCACGCATACAGTCAGGCATTAGGAAGGCAGATGGATACACACACGCTTTCAAAATCATATGCAGACCCTGAAATTTGAAGCACACAGTCATACACACAACCCTAAAACCACACACCCACACAAGAAACATACATGCACAGACAGGACACTCACACACGGACTCTCAGAAATACACACAAAGACACGCAAGTAGACACACACCCTCAAAATCACACGCACACACAGAAATACACACAATAGACATATAGAGACACAAGCGGGCAGACAGACCAACATACCCCGCAACATAGGCGCACAGAAACACTGATACACATCACACCGACACTCACGTACACCCAAACCCCCAGGAACACACGTAGGCAGACGCGCGCGCACACACACAACACACAAACACACGCACACCCGCGGCCCCAGCGCCTGCCTCTACCGCAGGACTTTGCCCGAGAGCGGTGGGGGCAAAGGGCGGAGCAAGGATGGCTTGCCCCCAGGCAACCTGCCGGCCTTACTCCCCGGGGACACTCACCGGGCCGACCGGGACTACCTGGCCAGCCACCGCAGGAGGGGCCCCGCCCACGCGGAACCAGCTGCCAAATAGCGCCGCGACCCTGGCACTGCCGCTGCCGCTCTGCAGGCTGCTGCTGACACTAGGAAGCGGACAGCCGGGTCACGGAGGCGCGCTTGCGCAGTCCGCAGTGGCAGGCCTCCCGCCTAGCAGCCCCGAAGGAGGGGGGACGAGGGAACGGCGCCCCAAAGCACGCAGGCCGGGCCCCTAGTCCAGATTTTCCGGATTGTTTTCGGCCTGAGAGCCGGGGGAGAGCCACCCGGCTTCTTCCCACCAGAACGTCTCCACCCTGGCTCAGTCTCTCGTCTGTAAAGTGGGGTTTAGGACAAGGATTGTCTTGAGGACCACAGATAATTGTCACCACCACAAGCCTTAGAACAGTGTCTGGCGCGGACCTCGCTATGTAAATGCCAAGTATTATCGTTATGCAGCAGCTCCAGGTCTCAGCTCAACCACTTCCCTGACCCCTACAAATGCACACACGTGCACGCACTCCGTCAGAGCCCGCGGTGGCCTCTGGGCTCCTTCACGTCTCTTTATGGCACCTATCCTAGTTGGCGATGTGTGACCAACGTCTAGTCTGCCCCTAGGCTCAGGGCTTGGCGTGGCAGCCAGACCTAGTACACAGAGGCTGCGCAGAGCGCACAGGATTAACTCCTTATTAGCACCCTGTGAGGTGGACAACATCACACCCATTCTACAGGCAAGGAAACAGGTTCAGAGGCGTTGAGAAAACGATCAAGGCCACCTGGCTGGACATTGGCAGAGCCTTGCACTCAAACCTGCTGGGTCTCAACTGCTTGCCAGGCGCAGGACTCTAGACCCAGGCAGTTCAGGCTGGAGATGAGAAGGGGCGGGGGAGCAGTAGGTATGCGACCCCAGAGGAACCCTCCTCCTCGATCCCCTCTACGTGCATGTGGGGCAGGTCGCTGAGGGTTTCGGGGTCGCATCCAGCCCGGTGCTTAGGACACGAGGGGCCGAGGGGCTGCGGGAAACTGAAGCTGCTGTGAGAAGAAAGATGATCTAGCAGCATTGACTGGACCTGCCATAGCTTGTGGCCACAAGAGGGCGCCCAGGAGCAGGGCCCGGCCCCTGCTCCCAGGCCACATCCCCGCTTCCCCGCCCCAGCCCCTTTCCTGTTTCCCCGCCCAGGGCCCCATCCGCCGTTAGCACTCGCCTGTCTGCTGTCTGCGCAAGCCCACGCCGCTCCCCAGGTACCTGCTCTGCGCCCCCGACCTCTCTTCCTCTCTCCAGTTAGAACCCACCCCCACCTACTCCGTTTCTCCTCTTTCTCATCACGACTCCCCAGGTCCCCTCCCTCGGGTCTGCCCCCACCTCTTCCGCGTGCGCCTTACCAGGCACAGCGAGCCAGAACCGAGGTCCTCGGAGGGGACAGAGCGAGCCGCGGCGGCGCCGGTGACCGCGCCCGTGACCGCCGCGTCAGCGCGTTGCGCCCCAGTGGGCAGTGCGCTGAGCACCCCGCGTCCCTTGCGGGCCGGAACTCCAAAGGCTTTCCCAGCTCAGCGCTCCGGTTTCCGCCTCCGGAAAATGTTTTTTTTACTCCCACCCCGACCCCCTCTGACCTGCGGTGCCAACCTGCGACTCTGTAACAGTGCTTTGAAGAGAAAGAGGTTGATAAACAAAATCGTCAGCTACTTATTGTTGGTTGAGCATTTCCTAGGCACGGTGCTAGGCACGGTGCCAGTGTTTTACATGCGTGGCCTCATTTAATCCTATCAACCCCCTATGAGCTAAGTACTATTGTATTATCCCCATTTGTAGAAAAGAATAATAACAGTGAGGACAATAATGTAATGGGAGCCCCATGTATTGAGTTCTTTCCAAGGGCAGGCACTTTTCACGTCAGCTTTTTTAACTCGTTAATTCTTGAGGTAGGCCTTATTGTCCTGTATTTCAGATGAGGAAACTGAGGGCCAAGGTCATACCATTAAGTGAGTGGCAGAGGCAGAAATAACACCTAGGTCTTCCTTACCCCAAAGCCTGTTTGTGGAGTTCTGGGAGCCTCCTTCCTGCTTCCCGAGGGACCCCACCCTCTCCGTGGCGGTCTCCCTGCTCCACCTGAGCAGGGTGTTCTGTGGCTCCTCACCAGCCTGGCCTTGAACCACAGGTGCTTCACCAGCACGACGGCAGGTATGGCAGGTGTGGAGCAGCAGGAGGGCACCGTCCAGGTGCAGGGCCAGAGCCTCTTCTTCCGGGAGGCTCGGCCGGGCGGTGGGCAGGCCGCCCGATTCTCTGTGCTGCTGTTGCATGGCATCCACTTCTCCTCTGAGACCTGGCAGAACCTGGGCACACTGCACAGGCTGGCCCAGGCTGGCTACCGGGCTGTGGCCATTGACTTGCCAGGTACTTCTGGGGCAGGCTTCTGGACAGGGCAGGTGGGGGCCTCAAAGGGGACCCAGGGCTGGGGGCTGTGGGACTGGGAGGACCTAGCCAGGCTGGGCGCTGAGACTGACAGGGCACAGCACACACAGCAAGGGCCTTCGAACTTCTCTAGCCCTGATCCGGATGTGGTCTGGACACTGGCTAGTTGCCTCTAACTGTGTTGCCCGGGGCAGTGTCTCAGTGTCTCTGAGCCTCTATTTCCTCATCTGTAAGGGGAGATAACCACACTCATTTTGGGAGCTGGCTCTAGTGAGAATGAAAGGAGATTATCCACATGAGTATGTGGCCAGTAC
This sequence comes from Equus quagga, assembly GCF_021613505.1. Taxonomy (NCBI): domain Eukaryota; kingdom Metazoa; phylum Chordata; class Mammalia; order Perissodactyla; family Equidae; genus Equus; species Equus quagga. The sequence goes on from NC_060267.1 coordinate 134,580,264, forward strand.
CTGACGCATCATAACTGGCGCTCAGCTGATTGGAAGTAAGATGTTTTGACAGAGCCATAACTACAGGCTCTGTTGGAGGCCCTGAGGAGAGAGACTGAGTCTCCTGGCACCTTTTGGGGCAGGGCAGGGCTTATTGGGAGGCTAAGCCCCCAGTCATGATCCCACATACAAAGCCCTAAGCTAGGTTCTGGGAGAGGTGGGACAGCACCAGACTGCTAGTCTTAACCTGGACCGGCAGGCCCCAGCCCATGGTGCCAAGTGTGGAAGGGCCAGCATGGCTGACCTGCTCCCCTCACCAGCCAGGGCTGGTATGGTTTCAGTGTCCAAGGGCGGGTCTGCAGGCCTGGATGGGATTGGTTCTGACGGTTGGGCTGAGCTTCAAGGCAAAGGTCTTGAGCTAATCTTTCTGGGGAAGGTAGAGACTGACTAATTGGAGGGGAGGTACGAATGCAGAGCCACCTCCTCAGCCACTGTCCTCAAGGCACCCACCCTGCCAACCCTGGGTTAGGTGCCTCTTAAGCAGTTAACTCAGTTTTCACAACAATCTTAAATGTTGAATACCATTGTTATCTCCTTTTAGCAGATGGAGACACTGAGCAGCCCAGAGAGGGCTCAGGGGACTTTCCCAAGGTCACATAGGTGGTAAATGGAGAATTGGGACTTGGACCCAGCAGTGTTGGACTTCAGAGCCTGATTCTTTCCAGGACACTGTCCTGTTGGGGAAGATGGGTACAGACATGGAGGGAAATGCCTCATGTTTGCCACAGATATGACAGATCTAGGCTTCTGTAGGAATAAACCCAGGCACACTGTGTTGCAGGAACCTGGCATAGAGAGATTGACCTAGGAGGGCTTCTTGGAGGAAGAGACCCTCTTTCCCCTGTTTCCCCACTCACCGTACTTGTCCTTGTCTCTCCTACACTTGAATCTTTGCAGGTCTGGGGCGCTCCAGGGAAGCAGCAGCCCCTGCACCTATTGGGGAGCTAGTCCCCAGCAGCTTTCTGGGAGCTGTGGTGGATGCCTTGGACCTGGGCCCCCCAGTTGTGATCAGCCCGTCCTTGAGTGGCATGTACTCCCTACCCTTCCTGACGGCCCCTGGCTCCCAGGTCCGGGGCTATGTGCCAGTGGCCCCCATCTGCACTGACAAAATCAGTGCTGCCGACTATGCCAGTGTGAAGGTACACCTATGTGGGAGGCTGAGATGCCCCTGCCCCCCTGCCCGGAGCAAGGAAGGGTCCATCCCAGGGCCTTTCCTTATATGGGGGTGGGGTAACCAAGGGGTGGCTTCTGGGAGGAGCTGAACCACTAAACTCTGCCCTTTGGTTTACTTAGCAGCAGATTACTGTGCCAAGCCCTGTCCTAAACTGTGTGCTGGGGCAGACACAAATCCATGCCCCTGTCCCTTGGGAGCTGGGGCCTCTTCCCCCACCCACTGGGCCAGCTTGTCCCTCCTCCTCATTTGGGTGACCCGGGGAGCGTCTGAAGTGATGGGGAGGGCTGGAGATGATGTCTAGGAGACCAGGGCAGGTGTGGCAGGTCCCTGTTGACTCTGCCTTCCTTTCTTTTCTCTAGACCTCAGCTCTTATCGTATATGGAGACCAGGACCCCATGGGTCAGACCAGCTTTGAGCACCTGAAGCAGCTGCCCAACCACCGGGTGTTGGTCATGGAGGGGGCAGGGCACCCCTGTTATCTTGACAAACCTGAAGAGTGGCATACAGGCTTGCTGGCTTTCCTGCAGGGGCTATGACGCCCAGCCCTGCTGACGGGAGTGGGCTGCTTGCCTGCCTTGGGCTCTCTCTCTCATTCTGTCCCACTCCCTCCATGGGCTCCTGCTCATCGTGCATATGCAACAGGTGTGTCTGTCTGGCTATCTGGGTTCTTGTTTTTTGGGGTCTGTCTGTCTTTTCCTCTTTCTTTTTCTCTTGCAGTGACAGACTGAGGAGGTGAAATCAAGAGAAAAAAATTCAAGGGACGTAATCTGGTGGAGGGTAATTCATTAGTTGAGCTTCTCCTATAGGCTTTCCTGCTGGGCTTGGACTCCTTCCTCTGCTCTGTCCAGCCTCCCCCTCCTGCCTCCCACCTCCTGCTTTGGCTGCTCCGGCAGGATACTCACACCCCCTACCCCTCCCTCTTAGGCCACAGATACATACATGCCCACATGCATGCTTATACAATGGAGCCATCTGTGTTCCCAAATATGACCCTTCACTTGGGAGCAACCACATGGTACATGCAACTCTGGACTGACATGCACACTGTCACGTGCAGCTTTGCATTGCATGCACATACACACATGGATACTCGTGCTTCCACATAAGCACTTGCACAGGCACATATGCCCTCCCAACCATGCAGCATCCCAGTGTCTGGGAAGGTGGAGACCCCAAGGGTCAGCTCTTGCAAGAGATCCCCTGCCAGGCTTAGAGTGTGGCCAGCCCTGGACTCCATTCAGCCACAGGTTGCAGCTGGCCCTAGACCAGAATTGCCCCCCAAAAGGGGAGGGCCACCCCTTCAACCCTTAGATCTCCCTGCTTTTCTCCCCCCTTCTGGGCGTTCCACACCTCTCCAGGTGTTTAGGCCTGGGTCTTCTCAGCCAAGCTTGTTTCCTGCTCTGAGGTTTGGGGGATGGGGAGACGAGAGTAGAGGTCGGTGAAATAAAGTGATGCAATTAGACCCCGCAGGCTCTTGCTGTCTCCAGAGCGCCGCCCCTCCCCCGCGCCTTGGGACCGTCACGGTGGGCCCCTCCCCCATCCTGGCGGGACCAGATGGTCCCCCTGCCCTTTGTCCACCAGGCCAGATGGAGGGGAAGGGAGATTGGATTCCCCTCCCCACCCACACACACCCAGGTGCCAAGAGACTCAGCTATGAGGGGAGGTGGAGGTCAGTGGGACCAGGCTGAGCCGATTACGGAGGAGAGGGGGAGGTAGATTTGCTCCCCAGGAGACAGCGGCAGGGGTGCAGTGGGGCAAGGAGAGGGCTTGGGAACAGCCCAGCTCCTCCCCGTCCCCGTCCCCGAGTAGAGTACTCAACTGCGCCGCGTCTCTTGCGACCCTAGCCCCAAAAGGAATTCTGGGGGTAGCTTTGGGGGAATCACGGGGCGGGGTGCACAGGGTCACACCGCTCTCAGGCCCCTCCCCCAGCTGGTCGGGTAACCTGTCCTGGGCGGATGAGGGCCGGGCCTCGCGGAAGCTGTGGGTGGCTGAGGGGTGCGGGTCTTGGTGGGCGACAGCCCCACGCGGGGATGGATGGCACAGAAGCGAGGAGAGCCAGGAACCGGGCCCGGCGGAGGGTCGAAGTCCGAGCTCCGAGGGACCTGAGCCGGAGCGGGGCAGCGCGGGGGCTGGCGGCGGGGCCGAGGCCGATAAGGGGGTGTAGGGGCCCGGCAGAGGCGCCGGGCGGGCGGCCCGGGCCAGAAGGACTGGCCGGCCGAGAGCAGAGGAACTCGGAGTCGGGCGCAGCGCGGGCGGCGAGGGGAGGACCGCGGCTGCACCGCGCTTCAGGCCGGATCCCACCTCGCCCCCGGCTCGCGGGCCTGGAGGAGCTGCGAGGGGAGGGTCGCACAGCCCTCCCAGCAGCGGCCGCCGCTCGGGGCGCACCGCGGCGCGCGGGGCGGGGCGGGGCGGGCGGCTGCGGCACTGGGGCTGCTGGGGCGGGCCCGCCGCGCTGTAATCGGATCCGGGGAGGGGGCGGGGAGGGGCCTGGCCGGGCGGGGCGGGGGGGGGGGGGGGGGGGGGGGGCGCGGAGCCGGGCTCCGGGCCGGCCGGGCTCCGCGCCTGTCAAACCCCTCATTGTTCGCAGCTGATGTCACTCGCAGTTGTGAGCGGCCGCCTCTCCCGGGGACAATGTGGGACTGAGCGGCCCAGCCGCCGCGCCGCCGCCGCCGCCGCAGGACAGCCCCAGCGAGGTAGGGCGCGGGGCGGGCGGGGCACCGCGGGCCGCGAAGTTTGGGGGTTCGGCCGGGGGCGGGAGCCCGCGCCCGAGTCCACAGGCCGGGTCCCGGGTTTGGGGGACTGGGAGACTGTGAGGAACACGTTCCTTGTCCCACACGGGCCCAGGCCTGCACAGGTGGGGGGCGCTGGTCTGCCCAAAGAGCCCCCAGCACCAAGGAGGGGCTTCCTGGACCTGAGACCCCAGATCTGAAGCCCTCATCCCACCTGCTGTTTCTGTCCTTTGGACCTGCTCTTCTCTCGACCTC